>NC_054383.1:61017072-61252072 GCF_017654675.1 Xenopus laevis | reverse complement strand
TTAAAAAAGACACTTTTAGTTACAAAGTTTGTACAAAGCATGCATAAGCTGACGGACCCCGTCAAGGCAGTGTCCAAGTGTCAGTCCTATCCTAAGTGAAAAATAAAGTGTTATCTTTGGGGGGAGAAAGACCATACCTGCTTTTCTCTTTATTTAGCATGATCTCTTCCAAAGACACCATTGAGCAGGGGTTGGGAGTGTGAGCATTTAAGGAGAGAGCCACCTCCCCAAAATATAAAGATTTTTTTAAAATGAAACAAGCTGAAATGCGTAAAGCGTTGTTTTTGCTACAATTATCATTTCTGTCGTGAGTGCTTTCATCCGCCATATTTTGTATTGTTTTTTCGTTAGCACCTGGCCTGTGCTATGAAGGAGAGGTTAGTGTTGCACTCATGAAAAAGTACTCACTGGTGCCTGGGTGGTGCAGTCCACTGGTTTCAATTAAGTTACACAAGCTGACGTTTCGACTCTATACACAGCCTTTCTCAAAGTGAAAAAAATCAAACATCCACTCAAATACTATGGGGCAAATTTACTAATGGTCGAATATCGAGGGTTAATTAATGGTACAAGGAATAATCGTTTGATCGAACGATTAAATCGATCAAACGATTCTAAGGATTTTCATTCATCGATCGAACGATTTTCATTCATCGATCGAACGATTTTCCTTCAATCAGAAATTGGCTAACATCGATGCTCGGTAGGTTTTAGGTGGCGAAGTAGGTGGTCGAAGTTTTTTTTTTAAAGAGACAGTACTTCGACTATCGAATGGTCGAATAGTCAACGATTTTTAGTTTGAATCGTTCGATTCAAAGTCGTAGTCGAAGGTCGAAGTAGCCAAAAAAATACTTCAAAATTCGAAGTATTTTTTATTCTAATCCTTCACTCAAGCCAAGTAAATGTGCCCCTATATGTGGCAGGAACCTAAAGTGAGGTGAATCCTGACGTATATATAATACGTGAATAATATTCATTATATTCTATTTAAAAAATTCTGGTTCAGAGTTTAGATATATACTAAGACATACATACCACATATTAAAAACTTCCAGTGATTTAACAACAATGTATCTTACGTATACATGGAAACAATGTATCTAATACTTAGTAAGTGTTAACTTCCTCCACCTAATTAACAGTCAAACTGCTCCCTACGTGGACACAAGGAAAAAAGCATTAAAAAAAGTTTAGCATAGCTTTACAGTTTTTCAGAGTTAAAGGAAAACTATACCCCCGAACAATGGCGGTCGCTATAAAAAGATATTGCATAAAACAGCTCATATGTAAAACCCTGCTTGATGTAAATAAACCATTTTCATAATAATATACTTTTTTTAGTAGAATGTGCCATTGGGTAATCATACATAGAAAATTGCCATTTTAAAAAAATAAGGGCTGCCCCCTGGGATCATAGGATTCACGGTGCACGCAAACAAACCATAAATGTTAAGTCACATGAGCCAATTAACAGACAGAGTTCTGTGCTTTGCTCTCACACTTCTTCCTGTTACAATTGGAGCTGCAGTATTTCTGGCCAGGTGATCTCTGAGGCAGCACACAGACCATCACAAAATGGTGGATGTAAAATGGCAATATTTACTTAAATATATATTCCAGATGGTAAGATTCTTTAATATGTCACTTAATATGATATGAACTGTTGCTTAAGTATTCATTTTGGGGGCATAGTTTTTTTATTTGCCTATTTTGGATTTGGCAGAATCTGTTCTTTCCAAAAATCTTCAGTTTTTGTGGATTTTTTACTGTTATGGGGTCTTAAGACACATTATGCATGCAGGGTGTTTTATAACAGCAGCCATTGTCAGCTATTTAGTTTGTATGCACTATATTGATTTTATGATTTCTGCACTGCAGAAACTTTAAAAAGCCTATGCATACTGAAAACTTCTTAGAAGATACTGGACTTCATATTTACAATGTTCTATCTTGGTACCTAAGGTTGCAGAAGATTAGATGCTAAAAGGTGGTAGATTTCAGGAAATTTTCAGAAATGTCATCACAACCACTAACTTTAGCAAGGTTTTGTGGTTGTTTGGGGCATAAAGACATATTTACCTATTTTGGACTGTTTAGAATGTGAAATGTCCAAAATATATTGTTTCCTGTAATAAACTTGCTTTTGGGGTTTAACCCCACATTAAATAATTAAAATCTGTTGATTTTGAAGTAGCCTCAAGTTTCTACCTTGACAACTGATGTATACTATTTTGATTATCTCCACATGCCAGATTCTTTGGCAATGCTATGCATAGTTGGCATCAAACTCTTCAGATCGTCCCTGATATTCATATTTATGAAGTTTCATCTTGCTACTCAGTAACACATAGGATATAAGTTGCTGTAAAAGAAAGCCTTGATGCGATTTTTCTGAAATTTACATTTAAAAATTTGCTAACTTTAAAAAAGCATTGCATTAAAGTAGTTTGAATTTGAAAGATATATTCCATCTTGGGTTCATCAGAATGTCATATATTGCTTTCTTTTCAAAAACATGAAATCGAACATTTTCTTAGTATTAAGAGTCCTATATTACAAAAGTAGAAGAAAACTCAGCTTTAAAAATGTGGATTGCCCTGATAAAAAAATGTATTGAATTGGATTTTCCTAGGCAAGCAAAAAGTCTTCCATGGAAATTCCAGTAAACAGAGAGAAAATAAAGAGTTCAAAAAGTGCAAATGAAATAAAAAAAATAAGCAGGCGTTTAAAGGGTTACATACCGTCCAACAGAGTCGATTTTCTAAACACTGCCCGCAGTTCCGGATTGCAATTTAAAAGTCCCGCAGCGCCGTTAACGTCTGGGTCTTCGAATCCTTCCGGACAGCTTGTTCAGACGTCACAAGTATCAACTCGCGAGATTGTGCCGTCAAACTTCACGTATATAAGCGTAGAGACGCTGCGCGTAGCAGCTTTGAGAAATTGAGGTGTGGGTGATAGCTTTGGGGGAAGTGAGGTGTGGTTTGCGGAGGGTTGTAACAAGCGGAAGTGTTCTGTTACGGGACATTTTTGTGCTTGTGAGCCGTGCCGTGACCACGTTCACCAGAGCCGTTTGTCAGTGTTTGACCATTCCGGATTTCCGGATAATGGGTCTTTCTGTAATTTGGATCTTCACACCTTAAGACTACTAGAAAATCATGTAAACTTTAAATAAACCCAATAAACTGGTTCTGCTTCCAATAAGGATTAATTATATCTTAGTTGGGATCAAGTACAAGGTATTGTTTTATTTTTGCAGATAAAAAGGAAATCATTGTATAAAATTTGGATTATTTAATTATAATGGAGTCTATGGGAGACAGCCTTTCCATAATTTGGAACTTTCTGGATAACGTGTTTCCGGATAACGGATCCCATACCTGTACTCCTTTTTAGGGCTCACATCTCCTGTGCCAGGGAAGAAAGAAAAGGTTAAACACTTACCGCCAGCAGAGTTTAAAGGAGAAGGAAAGCTCCAAGACGGTTTATTGCCAACAGAATAGCCGCAAAAGTGTGAGCTAAAATGCTATATTTATTCTACAGAATGCTCATACTCATACCTGAGTAAACAGCTGTAGACACTGGCTCTGTTTGTTTAGGATAGAAGCTGCTATATAAGATTGGTGTGACATCACTTCCTGCCTGAGTCTCGCCCTGCTCTCTTAAAGCTCTGAGCTCAGTTTACAGCAGGGATGGGAGAGGAACAAACTGAGCATGCTCAAGCCCTGCCCTGGAGGTTTATGCTGAAAACAGGAAGTCTGATACAGAAGCCCATGAGTACACAATAAAAGGAAAGAAATGCTGTGTTTCTGTTGACAGAGGACTCGGAGCAGCATTACTTTGAGGGTTTACTTGTGTATTTATATAGACCTTTCTGATAAAGCTTGCATAATTGTAGCCTTTCCTTCTCCTTTAAAGGGGATGTTTGGTGAGAATTTTTAATCCCTCTTTGGCTTTGGGGAGTGAATAGAAGGATTTTTGAAATTTCAAATATATATATTTTTTTTTTTTGCGGTTTTCTAGCAATCAAATCCCCCACATACCGGATCATGCTGCAGCAGGGGTCAAAACCTTCAAGGCCTGTGGCAGTCTCTTCTTTGCCCGTCTCCCTCTTTTGCTAGTCCCTCCCACCTACCAATGAAAAACAAGTAGGCAGTCTTGTTTGCGGGCACCTGCTAGATGTGCTTAAAATTACTGCCTACTAATTTTTTTCATTGGTATGCGGGGCTGGACTAGCAGAAGAGGCAGACGGGCCAAGAAAAAGAGACTGCCACAGGCCGTGAAGGTTTTCCTGTTTCTCCACATGGCAGTGGGCAACAATGGTTTACATCCCTGTCAAGTGACCTAAATTAGCAAGCAATAAAATTAGGCTCTCTGCCCCCAAGCATGCATCTCATTTCCTGTCACTCGAGCTCACCTGATGTGCCAGCAGAGTCTCTGAGCTCTACCTGCTGAAGCTCCAAGTCCTATTGCCTGTGTGAGGCCTGTGAGCAGACCCAAACTGGCAATCTGTGGGTTCTGCCAAATGCCAGAGGGGCTGCTATAAGGTCCCATAGAAAGTCAGTATTTAGTGGGCTGGTGGGGGCAGATTGGGCCTCTATGTGGGCTGATTGGGCCTCTGTGTATTTGAAATGCTAGGACCTATTTTAATTCTCATTCCGGACCTGCCTGTGAGGGTACAAGGAGGACCATGGCCATGTGTGCCTATCACCACAGTCAGTCACAAAACCTTTGGGCACGTGCAATAAGTTGATGTTTGCATCCAAACAGAAAGTATGGGGCTCTCCTCACTGTGCACTCTGCCGGATAGCGTTCAGTGGAGAATGAGGTTATAGATATCTGAAGGACACGAGCTATCTGACAGACGGGCCATTTCCTATGATGCAGATTATCCAATTTACAAACGCACACCCTGGCCCTCCTGGAACTCGAATCCCTGGTGCCCAGCAAAATGGGGGATCGGCCAACCCCTCAACAACACAAAGAAAAAAGTTCACTGGCACTCAGGTAATGCTAGCAGGGTGAAACCCTTGCTTTAAATTTATTTAGTGCGCATGCAACGTTTCAGGGACAACCCCTTTATCTTGATAAAGGGGTTGTCCCCGAAATGTTGCATGCGCACTAAATAAATTTAAAGCAAGGGTTTCACCCTGCTAGCATTACCTGAGTGCCAGTGAACTTTTTTCATTTCCTATGATGCCCCAGAGTGCATTTGTTCATTTGTCTCCCAAGTCAAGTGGAATTTCAGCCATATACAGTAAATAAAGTACATAGTAGAAACGAAATGGCATTCCTCCAGAACCCCCTGGTGCTATACAACAACTCTAGTACACAGTCATGCTGGGCTAGGTGCACATTTCAGTTCCTTATGAATATATTCAGTTCAGTCCTTGGGAGTTGAGACACCTGATGGCTTGTGGAAATAGACTGTTTCGCATTCTGGAAGTCAGCGCTTGAATACTGCGGTATCTTTTACAGGATGTCAGGAGGGTAAAGAGATCATGTGCAGGGTGGGTTCTATCCCTGACAATGCTGGTAGCCTTCTGGAGACAGCGGGTGTGGTAAATATCCATAATGGCAGGAAGCGAGACCCCAATGATCTTTTCTGCTGTCCTCACCACCCGCTGCGATCTGATACAAAGCAGTTTCAATACCAGGTAGTGATGCAGCTGCATAAAATGCTTTCAATAGACCCTCTGTAGAAGATAGTGAGAATGGGTGGTGGAAGGTGGGCTTTTTTCAGCTTTTTCCCTGGGATTGAAAATGGGAGATAATTGGGTGAGTAGGAAGCAGCAACATAGAGCACCTGTTACTGGATCATCATGCTGATTAGTAATCATTCAAGTTGTAAGGTGTTCAAATATATATATATATAAGATTTTTTAAAAGTAGTTAATTTATTTATCAAATATTAAAAAGCATTTTACAAGTATCAACGTTTTGGTCCTGGTCTGGGACTGTTATCAAGATACCAAATGTAATTAACCCTTTACCCGCCAAGCACGTAATGCCGCGTGCTGGCGGGTCAGGGCTCTAACCGCTGGCAACGTACCTTGTACGTTTTCGCCGGCAGGAGCGCTTCCGGCTATACAGGGGCTGCTGCTGTGGCCGGAACGCAACAGAACAGCAGCCGACACCCCTAGGCAACGAGCTGTGGGGCCGGATCTTCCTGCTAGGTGCCCGATGACCCCCACGGCGACCCCAAAACAGCAGGAACATCGCCAAGGCTGTGGGGGTCATCGGTCGGCTCCATATGACCTGCGGTGGCTGCGGAAAGCCGCAGATCAGCAGCCACCACCTCTAGGCAACAAGCAGTGGGGTCTGATTATTTAGGCAGGTGCCTGATGACCCCCACAGCGACCCCAAAACCACAGGTAACGTCAGCAAGGCCGTGGGGGTCATCAGTAGGCGCCTCATGTTCTGCGGTGGCTGCTGCTGGCTGCACAAAGCCGCAGATCAGCAGCCACCCCCCTAGGCAACGAGCAGTGGGGTCAAATGTACCTGTCAGGTGCCCGATGACCCCCACTGCGACCCCAAATAGCAGAAACATCAGCTGGAGATGGGGGTCGGTGGACTCTGCCTCTTCTGCTCCTCTTCCCTTCCTGGTTTGACCTCAGCCAATCCCCTTAGGCAATGAACAATGGGGGCTGGATTCTTCTAACATGTGACCCCCACCTATGTCACCAGCTGCTGGGGTATATAAGATCTCCCCCAGTGCCTCCTCCTCTCCTCTTCTCTGCTTGGTTGTGGATGTCATTTGGAGCCCTCCTGCTGCCAGCTGCGGTCCTCCTGTGATCCTTGCCTGTGAGATCTTCTGTGCCTGCCCCAGGTAACGCATTTTCACACTCACTTACACACTTACATCCCCCCATATTTGTATTTCTGTTTATTATATTTTATTATATTTTATTGCTTGTTTTATTTTTGTCTTTTTTCTTTTATTGTCTTATTTCATTTTTAGTGATTTTTATTGCTTTTTTCTCTTTTGTGTTGCTGCCAATTACTGTTCTTTATTGATTTTCATTGATTTATTGCATTTCAGTGTTGCGTTGCTTTTGATTTATTGCTCTAGCTTGTTTTGCTGGTAATTAGCATTTTCAGTTTTGTGTTGCTTTTGCTTATTGTTCTTTATTGATTTTCAGTGTTTTATTCCATTTCAGTGGTGTTTTACTGTTGGTTATTGTTCTAGCTCAGGGGTCAGCAACCTTTAATATCAGAAGAGCCATTTTGCCCCCTCTTCCACTAAAGAAAAATAGTCTGGGATAATGGGATTCTCTTTGATTAAAAATTTCTTTAAGTCCCCATCAATTATACCATCCTTCTCGGCACTAAGTACCCTATCATTAATGCATTGTTGGATAGATGAGAGTGGGTTTGTATCAACTCTACTATAAACCTCCCTATGTGCCAATTGTGAGTATATCTCATCCATGTAAGAATCCTTATCCATAATGACAAGTGCACCACCTTTATCCGCTGGTTTGATCACTATCTTGTCATTATGCAACAATTCAGACAAACATGCCCTCTCCTTATGATTTAGATTCGACTCATTACAAACCAAGGATTACGTATGGCCCTTTGCTTTTATTTTTCAATATCACCCATCACCAGTTTAACATATGCCTCAACCACATTATCAGGAGTCATTGGTATAAAGGTACTTTTGTTACGTAGACCCACATCCCTAAGGGTAATACATGAATCATCAGAGGTAACCACAGAAGTATTATGTGGTGACCTGCATAGAATATCCTTAGTGCCGGCATGACATCAAGCATATCTTGGAATGTATCAGAGAAGTGCTGAGTATGTTTGTCATGGGCGTCTCAGGTTTGCAAATTCACCTTATCAATATACAATAATTATTATATGTTCTGAAGTGTTTTGAGTATCAAAATATGAGATTTTGCAAACACCAATGGACTCTTTTGAAAAGAATGGACTCAATTGATGAAACCCACTGTTTTTGAAATTCACGCTGGACGTTCTATTTTAATGTTTTTAATATCACATTTTTATTAACACTTTGTTATTAACACTGATTTTTTATAACAATTTCTTAACTTATTGGGAAAAGGTCATTATTCATGTAATTTACTTAATATGTAATTTATTAATTGTTTGTGGGATGGGGGTGGAGCACATGTACACGCCCCAAACCCTCACTATAAATGGATTGTTAATGGTGTAACAGGGGGCTTGATAAAGGGCCTGGTTGGCTCGAAACGTTGCCTTTGTATGCTGTGGGCTAAATAAATTATGCACTTGAGCACTTTTGCAACTTAACAGTGTGCTGCTATTTTTTGTCTATGGATTGATATGACCCGAGGACAGGATTGGGTCTTCTAGTTCAGCACCTGGCACTTCAACTGTGTTTATTTGAGAGGTGAGCGCTCCAATTTTTGTGACTGTCTGAAATATTCCTGCCAGGAGTTTTTTTGCTCCCTCTAATGTGAGAGAATCGAATTAACATTTATCTAAATGTCGCAAACAAGCCCTATTACACAAGACTCGACTACCTTTGCTTATTCAGAGGCTGATGCAAAACAGTACCAACCGGAGAGAACTTATCACCTGAACTGGAGAGAGAAAAGAAAAAACTGGTGGGCCTAGAACTGCATTCCGTAACCTTGACTGAATACTACAGGAACAAAAGGATCCCACGAGGATTGAGGGTAAACCTGAGACCCACTATTTTTGCTGAAAATGCAGACTTTGTGAAACGATATGAACAAATTATTAACAAATGCTCATTTGATATTGTTTTGTTAAACATTGAATTTCTACAAAGCAAGATACCTGAAGTACAGTCTAATATCAGGGACATCGAACAAAGTTTGAGGGACTCATTGGGCACAGACGATTTGAGAGACTTACATGACCGAATGACTGAAATCATCAGCAAACACCGAAGGACGATTGAAGACAGGAAAAGGGTTAAATTCCAGCGTGATGCCGAGGATTATCGCACAGGAGCAATCTATCAGTGGAGAAGTGCCGACCGGGAGGCAGTGAGTCAGAACCAACATCACTACGCCAGGTATCCAGCCAGTGACGCCTATAGACGCAACAGAGTGGAAGTCTCGCGAGATTACGCGGTAGAGAGAGAAGAAAGATGGCCACGCGCTGGGAACTATCGGAAGCCACGAGTCAAATTCACGGAGGAGAGTTTCTCGGACAATGCTGCCTCTACCTCCTCCTCATCTTCTTTTTTAGATTTGCGAGCACCAGAACCCGCAAGACCAGGCGGGGACGCGGAGAGGTCATAGGGGACAGACTACCACGCGACAGGGAGGTGCACTACAATCCCAACCCACAGGAACGCAGACAGCTCCCATACAGATCGGCGAAACAGGACAAGTACAAGAGACATTAGTATATAATATTTCTAAATCTGTACTTTCTGAACAACAAATGCTAATATTACAAAAGGGTTTATCATTTTGTCCCACTTATGTATGTGATACCTTTAATCTTGACATTGAATTACAGAGATTCTTTCGTAATTTAAGGTTGAAAAATCATTTTTCTAAAATACCAGACCAAACTATTACTAATGTGGTTACCTCTGATGATTCATGTATTACCCTTAGGGATGTGGGTCTACGTAACAAAAGTACCTTTATACCAATGACTCCTGATAATGTGGTTGAGGCATATGTTAAACTGGTGATGGGTGATATTGAAAAATTAAAGCAAAGGGCCATGCGTAATCCTTGGTTTGGACATGAGTCGAATCTAAATCATAAGGAGAGGGCATGTTTGTCTGAATTGTTGCATAATGACAAGATAGTGATCAAACCAGCGGATAAAGGTGGTGCACTTGTCATTATGGATAAGGATTCTTACATGGATGAGATATACTCACAATTGGCACATACGGACGTTTATAGTAGAGTTGATACAAACCCACTCTCGTCTATCCAACAATGCATTAATGATAGGGTACTTAGTGCCGAGAAGGATGGTATAATTGATGGGGACTTAAAGAAATTTTTAATCAAAGAGAATCCCATAACACCAGTATTATATACTTTGCCAAAGGTCCACAAGAATCTCAAGAAACCACCGGGGCGACCCATAGTGGCAGGAACTGACTCAGTCCTTAGTCCCCTGGCTATATTTTTGGATAAACTCCTACAGCCATTGGTGGTTAATACCAAATCCTTTGTAAAAGACACCACACATTTGCTTAATATACTCGAAACAGTTCATCTCCCTGTACATGATATACTATTGACAAGTTTCGATGTGAGTAGTCTATATACATCCATCGCAAATGATTTGATTTTAATGTTTTTGTTTTCTCCCTTAAGGGTATTAGAAGTATTATGTGGTGACCTGCATAGAATATCCTGAGTGCCGGCATGACATCAAGCATATCTTGGAATGTATCAGAGAAGTGCTGAGTATGTTTGTCATGGGCGTCTCAGGTTTGCAAATTCACCTTATCAATATACAATAATTATTATATGTTCTGAAGTGTTTTGAGTATCAAAATATGAGATTTTGCAAACACCAATGGACTCTTTTGAAAAGAATGGACTCAATTGATGAAACCCACTGTTTTTGAAATTCACGCTGGACGTTCTATTTTAATGTTTTTAATATCACATTTTTATTAACACTTTGTTATTAACACTGATTTTTTATAACAATTTCTTAACTTATTGGGAAAAGGTCATTATTCATGTAATTTACTTAATATGTAATTTATTAATTGTTTGTGGGATGGGGGTGGAGCACATGTACACGCCCCAAACCCTCACTATAAATGGATTGTTAATGGTGTAACAGGGGGCTTGATAAAGGGCCTGGTTGGCTCGAAACGTTGCCTTTGTATGCTGTGGGCTAAATAAATTATGCACTTGAGCACTTTTGCAACTTAACAGTGTGCTGCTATTTTTTGTCTATGGATTGATATGACCCGAGGACAGGATTGGGTCTTCTAGTTCAGCACCTGGCACTTCAACTGTGTTTATTTGAGAGGTGAGCGCTCCAATTTTTGTGACTGTCTGGTACAAGAAAGTTGGCATATACCTTATTCAAATGGCCCTTCGAAATTCGTATGTTGTCTATAAGGCAGCAGTACCAGGCCTCAAATTGTCTTATTATAAGTACCAGTTGCAGATAATCCCTGCCCTGTTGTTTGGTGGTCTAGAGGAGGCAGTGCCTGAGATGCGTGCCAGTGACAACGTGGCCCAATTGGTGGGGAAGCATTTTATAGACACGCTTCCACCAACTCCTGGAAAACCAAGAGCCCAAAAAGCCTGCAAGGTGTGCCGCAAAAGGGGTATCAGACGAGATACACGGTACTATTGCCCAAAGTGCCCTCGCAACCTCGGGTTATGTTTCAAACCATGTTTTGAAATATACCACAGTACCAAGTATTGGCATCCCGCTTTGTGCAAAATTTATATTCAGGGCACTCCTAGCATTTTATGTTGTGGTTAATTTGGTATTTTCTTTCCCTAAACTGTTCCTATGGTTAGAGGTAGCACTAGGGGGTATAGCCAAGTGATGTGTTAGGTGAAGGTCAAGGGCGCCTAAAAATTTGTGGTGTGTGATGACTCTGAGATAATTTCATCTTGCCTGCTGATGATGTCTTCTCTCTGGTGCCAGAAAACTTTTTTTTACTGACACCTCATAAGCTCCCCTCTGAGTGCGGTTGATCAGTATATCAGAATTTCGGGGCAATATTGTGTTAGGTCTCCCTAGAATTTTGAGAAGTATGGGCTTCAGTTTTTTTTTGTAAAGTGATCTTTGCCTGTTCTGGCTTTTTATTTGCAGTTGGCAATGAAACTCATGGTTTGCTGATAGATGGGAACATTTTGCATTTCAAAATGCTAATCTAATCTTTGTCTTTATTATGGCTAGTAGTTAGTACAGTACTGAATGCATGGCTGAGATGGTTGGAGAAAAACAGGGCACTTGATTGAACTGAAAACTCACCAGCGTTCAGTGCAGATTCTTTACTTCTGGGCAATATATATTTTGTTCTTGTGTAGACATTTAGCTCTTTCTTTTTGTTTTGTTTTTTTTTTTGTGCCGAATTATGGATCCATAAGTTGATTTCACCTCTTTATCTAATGCCTCAAGCTTTAGGGCAGAGACACACGTGGAGAATCTAAATCACCGGTGGGATGGCTCTTGGAGCGCTTCATTTTCCAAGTCGCCCAAAGTTTCCTCGTGAGGCAACTTTAGGCGACTTCAGGAAAGCGAATCACTCCGAGTGCCATCCCACCGGCGATTTAGATTCTGGGCGACTAATCTTCCCGAATCTCCATGTGTGTCTGTGCCCTTATTATTGGCATCTGAAACGCTCACCTTTCAGTGCAGTTACAGAAGGCACGTGTGTTTCTGGCAGTATGAATATATAGTGGCAAATGTTTTTTTCTTATAATTGCGCAGATTTTCTAGTTCTAATTTTCTAGGTGTTCTAAAAGTAAAAATAAAGATAAAAGCAGCCTTGCCAAAGGACATTGAAGAGTACAGATCAGAAGATGGTCCACTAAACGGATAATGGTAAGGAGAATATTCAATAACTATTCAGTAGGTTTTTGTTGCTTGTCTTTGGGTTTTTTTTAGAGAAATCTAGTTTTGAGTTTTTTTTATCTTCACTGCAAGACAAAATATAACATTTTACAAAGAATTGCATCCAATTCTGCAAGAAGGAAAGCAAGGATGGCGCCGCTAAATAGCTGCAGGTGTGCACGTTCAAGGAATATATAGTTTGTGGGGGGTATTTCACAGGTAAGGGGGTTTATAGACTGAAAAACTGTAAGGTGGTCACTTAGAGCACAGCCTCAAATTTAGCTATTGCTTCTGTTTTAGTGTGTTTCTTTAGGTGCACCCATACATGTAGGGCAGTGATCCCCAACCAGTAGCTCGCGAGCAACATGTTGCTCTCCAACCCCTTGGATGTTGCTCCCAGTGGCCTCAAAGCAGGTGCTTATTTTTGAATTCCAGGCTTGGGGGCAAGTTTTGGTTGTATAAAACCAGGTGTACTGCCAAACAGAGCCTCAATGTAGATTGACAATCCACATAGGGGCCACCAAATGGCCAATCACAGCCCTTATTTGGCACCCCAAGAACGTTTTTCATGCTAATGTTGCTCCCCAACTCCTTTTACTTCTGAATGTTGCTCACGGGTTCTAAAGGTTGGGGATCCCTGATGTAGGGTATTGTTTTGTTCAGGAGAAGTTGCACACTTAGATACTTAGCAGGTTTTTTTTTAGTTGTCATGGCAATTTTGTGGAGAAATCTAACCTTGATACTTTTTTTCTTTTATCTCAGGCCAAACCACAAATTTCTACAGAGAACTGCGCCCACAGATCTGCGTGTAGGAAAGGAAGGATGGTGCAGCTGAATAGGTGCAGGTGTGCACTTTCAAGGAATATATAGTTTGTGGGGGGTATTTCACAGGTAAGGGGTTGTTTGGACTGAAAAACTGCAAGGTGGGCACTTGGAGTGCAGCCTAAAAATGTAGCTATTGCCCCTGTTTTAGGATGTTTGGTGGCTGTATCTTTAGGTGCACACATACATGCAGGGTATCCTTTTGTTCAGGAGAAGTTGCAGATTGATATTTGCCAGGTTTTTTTTCATTGTCATGGCAATTTTGGGGAGAAATCTAACTTTGGAACTTTTTTTTTCTTTATTTCAGGCCAAACTGCAAATTCTACGGCGAACTGCGCCCACAGATCTGCATGCAGGAAAGCAATGATGGCGCCGCTGAATAGCTGCAGGTGTGCACTTTCAGGGAACATATAATTTGTGGGGGGTATTTCACAGGTAAGGGGTGTTTAGACTGAAGAACTGCAAGGTGTCCTCTTAGAGCGCAGGCCGAATTTTCCAGCTAAAATTTCCCTTATGTATTGCTCCTGTTTTGGGGTGTTTGGAGGCCATGTCTTTAGGTGCACCCATACATGCAGGGTATCCTTTTGTTCAGGAGAAGTTGCAGATTGATATTTGCCAGGTTTTTTTTTTTTGTTGTCATGGCAATTTTGGGGAGAAATCTAACTTTGGAACTATATTTTTTTTCTTTATTTCAGGCCAAACCGCAAATTCTACGGAGAACTGCGCCCACAGATCTGCATGCAGGAAAGCAATGATGGTGCCGCTGAATAGCTGCAGGTGTGCACTTTCAGGGAACATATAGTTTGTGGGGGGTATTTCACAGGTAAGGGGTGTTTAGACTGAAGAACTGCAAGGTGTCCTCTTAGAGCGCAGGCCGAATTTTCCAGCTAAAATTTCCCTTATGTATTGCGCCTGTTTTGGGGTGTTTGGAGGCCGTGTCTTTAGGTGAACCCATACATGCAGGGTATCGTTTTACTCAGGAGAACCTTTTCTTTCATATTTGGGGTTCATTTGACTATTTTCAGTGGAGTAATTTTGTCACATTCACTTCTGACTTTGTGACTGTAATGGTGTTTCAGAAAAAAAAAAATCCCCAAAAATATTGCTGTGTTTTAGGGTGATCTGTGTGACGGCAGCTACATTTAGAGCAAAAACTACACCACAGCTAAAAACCTAGAGGAACGCGGTTTCTAAAAACACCTAACTTATGGGGGTACGTCACTTCTGTCGTTGGATATGCAAGGATAACCTATAGATGCTCTTATCTATTGTGTTTCAATGTAAAATTGTACAAAATGCTGTTTTATTATTGGGGTGTGTTGTGGACAAGAAAAGTGGGATACCAATACATATCTGGTATCGTTGGATTCAGCAGAATCAATTTTTTGAAAAAAACCCACAAAATAAAAACATTTTATTTTTTATTTCACTTTTTTTTACATATTTCAATCAAAATTTCATTATATCTCCAGAAAAAGTACAAAATTTTGTTTCAGTGTTCAAGCCCAATTCATTACGAAAAAAAAGATATATAATGTATCATCTCTGATTCAGAATGCATGTTAAGGACAATTGTTCAATGAGACTGTGTGGCGCCATTGTGTTAAGTTTCTTAATCCAAAAGCATTCTCTTTGGAGAATCACTTTTTACCTATCCCCTCCTCTCCTGGGAGGTGGTATATGGTCAATGCCAATGTAATTTAATGTTGGTAAATGATGGCCCTTTTCTAAATAGTGTTTGGCCACTGGTTTTGAAGTATGATTATCTCTAAATGTGGTACATTTGTATTACTATGTGTTCATAAGCAACACTGTTGCAAGTTACCACAGGTTGAACAGCATATTTTGACAGCCTAATGTTTCTATGTTTAAGTGGGGGTGGAGTCGGTGACTTCACTTCCTGTGTTATGTGAGAGAGTATTAAGCAATGGTTTTAATTACACTTGGTATCTTGATAACGGTCCCAGACCCGGACCGAAACGTTGATACTTGTAAAATGCTTTTTAATATTTGATAAATAAACTACTTCTAAAAAATCTCCCAGTGTGCACTGCTCACTACTAAAGGACATGGATATGTATATATATATATATATATATATATATATATATATATATATATATATATATATATACTAATATCATGTAAATAAAAAAAATGTTTCCATCACCAACAAAGGATTGTGCAGCCTTATCAACTATAGTGGATTTGATCCACATCCTTATGGAAAGTTTGGTAGCCTAGCCTCTGTGATATAGGTTCACAGCTTGATGGAATAAAAGCTGTTTTATCCGTGCTGACCCTAAGGGAAAGGCTCCTAATGCAAAGGAGCCTGGTGCACTAATTGCCTCTGGCATGCAAATTACCTTTTGGGAGTGTTGCAGGTGTATGAGCTGATGTAGCAAATTGGCTGTCTGCTATACCAGCAAAGGCATTTAGAACTGTTGCGGGTATGGTTAATTAACCAAATCCCTGGAATATACAAAGTATTGTAGCTTTCTCAACATAGAGTTTCCCAACAATATGGCTACTAAACCCGTTACTTGTTACGGTTAGTAAGAAATGGTTGGTAAATTACCACATGAAACTCCGATTTCACCATGAAGTGAGTATTTCAGGAATCATTCAATCCTCAGGAGGTGGTTCTTACCTGCAATTTTTCTTGTGTTTAAAAATGTTTGTTCATTCCTGAATTACAATGTCTACCATTCAGCATATGAATTCTAATGGCATATATGGTTATTATTGTCCAAAAGTAGTGGTTGCGGACTCCACCAAATGATATCAAAGTGCGAACCGGAGTATTAAAATAAATCCATCTTTATTAGGCAACTTTAAAAATCGCGGGCAGGGGAGGGTTGCTCGACGCGTTTCGTGACGGCAAGGTCACTTCATCAGAAGCATAGGTGCCCCCTACAGGACTCTCACTAAAATAACACACAATTAAGAACATCTAGAACATATGATAAAAGTCACGTAGCGTGTGCTCACAATTATTAAATGGGTATCACAAATATCTATAGTGTGAGTATTGCTTGAAAAGATGCTAGAAAGAAACACCTATCATTTAGACCCAAAAAGTGAATATTAAATATAATCAAATACAATATAATCAAAAAAAAAATACAATATAATCAAAAAAAGAAGAAATCTGATAGGTTAACAGGAGCACACGGCGAAAGTACAAGCAGCAAAATATAATGTATACACAAGAGGTCAGGCACATATAGAATAAATGGAAAATTGGCAAATGTGATGTATAAGATATAAAGTATAGTACTCAAATCCAAAACTAGATTAGCGGTCAATAAAGCAGGTCAATTCCCATTCTCTATTAAGCCCATCTGTTGCCACCATATTAAGCTTGTAAATCCAATAGGCTTCTTTCCTTAAAAGAGAAATATCAGTATCTCCCTTATGTATATCTGTTACAACTCTATCAATCACCTGGACCGTGATGCGGGTTTTACTATTGTGGTGTTCAATCAAATGTTTAGACACAGCTGAGCTGTGATCACAGCGTGTTACACTACCCAAATGTTCAGAAAGGCGTTTCCTAAGAGGACGAATTGTCTTGCCTACATACTGTAATCCACAATCATATATCTCATCACTTGTAGATTGTTGTTTGCCGTGGCCAGAGCGGATCTTGTGGACGCACCAGCAGGTAGATTGCCTGAGTGCACTCACTGCTCCGATCCTGTAACGCTTTCCTTTTTGTCTCCATGGTTATTATTGCTATATGTCTGCAGGCATAAGTGCTATCATGATATAGCCATACATTGTGTTGTACTAATCACACCCGTGCACTCCACCAGGATTTTGTACACAATACCTGTATTAAGCAGTATCATAATACAATATATCATATGTAATGGCCGCACTCAAACTAAGTGCATGGCTATCTTCATTTTACTACCATATAAACATCTGAATTAACCTGAGCTACCATGAAGCTGCCATACAGCATATGGAGCTCCCTATACTACCATAGTGTAATGGCTGCATTCAAACTAAGTACATGGCTATCTTCATTTTGCTACCATACGGCAACATCTGAATTAACCATCGCTACCATGAAGCTCCCATGCAGCATATAGAGCTCCCTATACTACCATAATGTAATGGCTGCATTCAAACAGTATTAGCAGAATAGCCATTCAGCATATGGATTAAGTGCACTTCTGTACTGGGGGTTATACTGAATGTTCAACTACAGCTCCCTATACTGCCATAGTGTAATGGCTCAACTTGAAATATCTCACGGAGCACCAGGCAACTTCGGGTCTTAAAAATCTTGATTTTATTGCATTAAAAGAATTTTTTCATCCGCAGTAGTGAAACAAAACCCCACGCTTGACGTGTTTCGTGGCCTCATGCCACTTCCTCAGAAGCATAAGGAACAGCCCTGCTAACCACCCACAAATAGTGAAAGACCCCCACTGCTTAAAAACATTTAACTCTTGATGCTAATACATACAAGGCTATGATACAATTAGAAACACAGGACATAGGAATAGAGCATTATGTACAAAGAAGTACTAAGCATCCACTACAAAACCGGAAACACACTAATAGCAATAGCACGAAATCTCCCATTCTCTGTTTAGGCCCCCATAATTCTCAGTAGTTTTCAGTTGGTGGATCCAAAAAGCCTCTAGTCTACAAAGTTTTTTTTATCAAGGTCTCCCCCTCTGGTATCTCTAGATGGTTTATCAATGATTTGGAATGTTAAATGGACAGTTCCCTGATGTTTTTCAACAATATGTTTTGCTACCGCGGACTTAGGGCAGTGACGCACCAGGAGATTAATCGCTAGTGATAAATCAATGTTTCTCTGGGCAACTAATTTCCTCCACTCTCCATTAAAAAGCTTTCCCATAGGCAAAAATGTGAATCGTTGGTGGTAAAACCCATGTGTCGATCCAGTCTCCTAAAATCACTACAAGAGGAAACTTCAAGCGATTTTGGGAGACTGGAGCGACACATGGGTTTTACCACGAGTGAATCACATTATTGCCTATGGGAAAGCTTTTTACTGGAGAGTGCAGGAGATTAGTTGCCCAGGGAAGCAGCGATTTATCACTAACGATTACTCTGCTGGTGTGTCACTGCCTTCAAGTCTTTTCTGTCCACCACTGATATGTGTTCCAAAAACCTCGTACTAGCCATACGTAAAGTCTTAGGGTTAGTTCACACAAGGAGATTCGCCTCTTCTTCTGGGTGACAATCTCCCCGAACTGCCTTTGCATGTCTTCTCATCTGCTATAATAAAAAGTCGCCTGCCCTAAAGCATACGCGGCACTTGTTTTCTGAAGTCACCCGAAGTTTCCTCGTGAGGCAACTTGGGAAACCGCAGCGCCGCTTGTGCTTTAGCGCAGGCAACTTTTCATTATAGTGTGAACTAACCCTTACCAACCCATTGGGCGTTACAATCACATGTGATCAAATAAATAATCCCTTTAGAGGTGCAATTAAAATATTGATTTATGTTGTATGACATGCCCGTGGCAGAGCTTTGGAACATTTTTGATGGTTTAATGCTGAAGCATATTTTACACCTCGTTCTTCCGCATTTATAAATTTATAAATGCCCTAAACTTTAACCATGGAGTTTCATTCTTCTTATCTTTGGTGGTAAATAGGCTCTTTGAAACATGGGCTGCTATGGTTTTTCCTTTCCTCAACACAAATGAGGGTGTTTTACCTAGTATTTTACCTAGAACTGGATTATGAAGAAGTACCCCCCAGTGCTTAGGTATATTCTTTTGAATGGAGTGGGCATCCCGACTATAGGTTGATTGGATGTTTTTGCTTTTATTTACTTTTTTATTTTTATACTCACTTGCCTGCACAAACTGGGGTTCTGGTTTGGATTTATATTGTAATAATTTCTGACAATCGAAGCTTTTTTTTTTAAAAGGTATTTATTTATCAACTTTCATGAGGGTACAAGACCTAGTGCATATACAAAGAGATTGATACAGGCATATTGCATTTTGCACCTCTGAAAGCCATTTTCAATTTTCAGACCTTGGGATTCCCAACATGAAGGTAAGTGGTAAGAATGAAGAAAAAAGGAAGATAGGTAGGAAAGAAAGAGCAGTATGAAGAGGGGGGGGGAGATTGACCATTCTGCAGAAGGAATATATAAAATGATAACCCAATGTCACATTCTTTGCAAGCCTAACTGGGACCTCAACATATTATAACAAAATTTTGATCTTAATCATAACCTGCTTTAGGTTCATTTCAAGTATCTGTACAAGCTTAATAGTGCTAGTCAGCTAAGGCCTAGATAGGGGCTTCAAGCCAGTCCAAAGGTTGATCCGGTATATTTGCTGTTCTATTTGTATAGGTTTCATTTCGTAATAGCCAAAGTGTCCAAAGTGTTTTATTGAATTTTGTAGGACATCCCCTTGCATAGGAAATTTGTTCCAGTGTTGGCAGTGTTTGTTCCACCAGAGCTGTCCAATAGCTGAGTGTAGGAGGGTTCTCATCTTTCCATTTTATGGCTATTGCCCGTTTTGCATGGAACAGGAGGAAAGTGAGCAAAGTCCTTTCTGCTCTTGAAGTTAAAGTATCCTGTAGATAGTTTAGCAGTAGCACCTTAGGGTGAAATTCCACTGGCATTGCCATAAGTTGAGTTATATAATCAGCTATTTCTGTCCAGAAGTGTTGGATTTGGGTGCAGTCCCAGACCATGTGATAAAAATCTGTTGCACTTGTCCGGAAAGGCCGTGTTCATTTTATGTAGAGAAGAGGGAGTATAGTAGGCACGGTGTAAGTACTTGTATTGGATGAGTCGGTCTCTGGATCTTATTAATGGGGTGAGAGAGTTAGCTAGTATGTTTCCATTGCTCCATTGTAAGATCTGGAATGTTAACAATCCATTTCTGCAGCAGTTCCTGCTTTGTGGTTTGGTAACTGGTGCTGACAACAAAATAATGATATTAAAAATAGTATAATAAACACCCTATTCCATGACGGGTAATGGCTGGTATTTAGGACTATTAATTTAAATTAAAGATCAAGACCCCTCGTCTTGGTACTTACAAAGGCCAGACCTAAGGCAGATAAGGGGAAGGGAATGCTGATGATAGTGGTCTCAGGTAATCATACAATGACATGCTGACCAAAGGTCAAGACTCTGCAGAAGTCAAACAACAGTTAGATACAGAAGTGTTGCTTCAGAACTGCAAACACCCATACTGTCTCAAACTAGAAGACATATATTTTATGGTTTGTGTATATTGGAATCAGGGAAACATAAAATGATGTAACAGGTATTGCAATATTTACTATAGTAAGCTTACATGCCATCTAATATAGAAGGAGGGCTTTTGACCATGTATGGTATTTCCATGTACCCTTTGCTCTTCTGGTAAATGCTCTGTAAAAAGGTATAAAAGCTAGTTGTAAGAGGAGTGTCTTTGGGAAGTTCTCCTGTCACACTTAAGTACTATGCTGTGGTGTGATTGTGACAACTTCCTAGGCAAAACTCTTTTCTTGTTTGTCTTCGTCTAATAAATAACCTCACTTATTTGAATAGCCTTTTCTCTGAGTTTTGCTTTTATAAACTAGGTCTGAGTTATAAAAAATACCAACAGTGCGTAATAAAGTGTATATTGCTGATAATGGCTTTGTTAGGTGCTCCTTTCGTAATAGATTCTCTAGTCGGAAAGACTCAATCCTAGGGGTGTTGGACTGAAATTGTTGAGTAAGGGCATGTCTCAGCTGTAAGTAATGGAAGAGCCTTCCATTTGGCATTCCAAATTTGTCCTTTGTTGAAAGGAAAAAAAGAGTATTATCCGAATACAAGTCCCCTATATATTTCACATTATATTGAGCCCAGAGGTGTGGACTGACAATCTAAGCTTACCGCTTTTTAATATGCTGATTTGACATCCTCAAGCCTATACCCCCTTTCAATAAAATGGTCCCACAAGGCCATAGCCTGTTCATGAAAAGCATCCCAAGAGGAGCACACATGCTGGAGGCGCATGAATTGTCCAATTGGGATACCCCTCAAGAAGGAGGCAGGATGACCACTTTTAGCATGTAACAATCTATTACGATTTATGGGCTTGCGAAATAAGTCGTTAGCAATCTTGTCTGCTTGTACTCTAAAGATAACATCTAAAAAAGGTAGTTTGGTTAAATTAGTTTCATGGGTAAATTGAACACCCTTCACTGTGTGATTACAGTAATCTACAAAAGATGTCAGGGATACTTCGTCGCCGTCCCATACACCCATAAAATCATTGATGTATCTATAAAAGCATATGATTTTATGTCTAAAGGGATTGTGTTCCCCAAAAATATATCCCACCAACAGATCACCAAATTGGCATACGTTGGGGCGAAGGAGGCGCCCATGGTGGCCCCCCATTGCTGTAAATTAAAATGCCCATTAAACAAAAAATTATTTGATTGTAACAAAAAATGAATAGCCTGTAAAATTCATTCTGTGTTTGAGGAAAAGACCTGGTTACATTCAACCAATATTGTATAGAATGCATGCCCACATCATGCTCAATGGAGGAGTATAGGGCTGTTACGTCTACAGAGAACATTCTATAATTCGCTTCCCAAACTAAATTTAACATCTTGTTTAAACACATAGTGGTATCCCTCAGGTAAGTCAGGAGTTGAAGGACCAGAGGTAATAGCAGTTGATCCACATATTTAGACAAACCTTATATTAAAGACCTTATACTAGCCACAATGTGGCGTCCTTTTACTGATTTAAGTGACTTATGTACCTTCGGAAGTACATGAAAAATTGGTATAATTGAGTTCTCACAATATATGTAGTCAAATTCCTTTTGATTGATAATACCCATATCTAGAGCAGATGATAACATTTCTTTCCATTTAGACTGGAAAATTAAAGTGGGATCTGATTCTAAGACCCTGTACATTGCTTTATCTGTTAATTGCCTCATAATCTCTGACTCATAGGCAGACGCATCCAAAACCACCACAGATCTCCCTTTAGCTGCGTTTTTTTCACTTTATTGCGACTCTTTATATTCACCCGTATTAAGATTATTCCCCCAATTATTTTGCCCAATTTTTTGTTTATTTTTCATATCAATAGCTTCTATGTCCCGTTGTAGCAATTTATGAAAAAGGTCAATAAATTACTTTTTGACTGAACAGGGTAGAAATCCGAGCGTTTCTTTAAGCTACTGTAGTATGCATTATTAGTGGTTCATTAACACTGGTATTCTCTTGTAAGAAATCCTCTAGGGTCTGTAATGCACATTCATATCTGAAATCAAAATTGGGGTAGAATGTGGAGTCGGCAACAATATCAATCTCAGATTGGGCATTATCATTGGTAGCTGATGCCCCCATGTCACCTTAACTATTACCTATATCGACATTGACGGTTACTGAAGCAACATCTGTGTCACTTGAGTCAAAGTCCTGATGAATCTGTTTAGATCAAAAATAGTAGCAAAAGAGTCACTGTATGTATCTGGAACAAAATTTAAACTAGGGATGCACTGAATCCAGGATTCGGTTCGGGATTCGGCCAGGATTTGGCCTTTTTCAGGAGGATTCGGCCGAATCCTTTCTGCCAGGCCAAACCGAATACGAATCCTAATTTGCATATGCAAATTAGGGTCGGGGAGAGAAATTGTGTTACTTTTTGTCAGAAAACAAGGAAGTAAAAAATGTTTTCCCCTTCCCACCCCTAATTTGGTTCGGTATTCGGCCGAATCTTTCGCAAAGGGGGTTCGGCCAGATCCAAAATAGTGGATTTGATGCATCCCTAATTTAATAAAGGTAAAAAGGATATCAAGGGTTCTGGTTGTCCGCTTCCTCTGCCGGTATATCGTCTGTCTGTTCTCCCTCAGACTTAAAGCAAGGATCCAAAGTTACAAAGGAAAACCAGCGCTTACAACACGAGGTCAGATCCACGAAAAAAAGAGAAAGAGAATAAAAGAGAGATTTCCGCCAATATGGTGTAGTATTTTCCAAATGTGTACACACACCTTTATGTGATTAGCATATACAATAAATAAATAGTGTAAAATTGTAAACATCTTTAAATATCTTTAATGAACAAATGTTAAAAAATGCACTCACAATGTTCCAGTAATAAAATCGCATAAAATATTTTGTCTCCCACAGTCACCGCTTCAGCGTCCCAAAGAGTCTGCAAACTGTTGTTATTGGGTGCGAAGAGTCGACGGCGTCTTTTCCCACTGCGTGTAGACCTCAGGCGCTTAGCGATGGCGTATTAGCCTTGACACGTTTCGTCCTTCGACTTTCTCAAAAGGCTTCAAATTGTAATTTGCGCATGCGTTTTTACGTCCTGGCGATAGTTCCGGTGGCGTGTTTTCTCCTTCCTTCCTCTTAACCCGTTCTAGCTGCTGGGTTATCATATATTCAACTCTATTGTTCTTTAACTCCTTATGACCAATCTGTTGCCATGGGGTCCCGGTTCATAGCAACCATCATAATTTCAAAAATTTCACATAAATTTATCTCTCTTTTACAATACAGTCTAATAACAATAGTCTAAAAAACTTTTTTTTAAAAAATTTTTTTTTTAAAAAAATATTTTTTTTAAAAAAATATTTTTTTTAAAAAAAAATCTTACAAATCTTTCCTTAAAAAGCTGTTTTACAACATATAGAAAAAAGTTTTTTCTTTGCGTCATGATGACTATTGGTTTCCCCAGCTATACCTGATATTAATAATAACAATAATTTACTCTAATAAAATGTTGTTGGATTTCCCCCTAAGATTCCAGCATTATATACTGTAGGGGGGAGATTATGGTTCACAGAAAGGCCCTCAAGTTGATATCTATATTTAGACCTTTTGGTGTATATGTTTCTAGGTTATAAATCCATCTGCTCTTGCTTTGCAGGGTTATATTAACCAATTATTATCACCTCCTCTCCACTTTTTCTTAACCTCTTCTATGCCCCAGTATGTTAGAAATGTTGGATTTTTATTATGGACTTCTTTAAAATGTTTTGAGACACTATGTTTTTCGTTACGTTTTTTTTATATTGTTTACATGTTCTCTGATTCTGTCTTTCAACCTTCTGTTAGTTTTTCCCACATACTGTAGTCTGCAGGAACATTGTAAACAATATATTACATTCTTAGTTGTGCATTTAATTTTAAATTCTCTTTTGTTCACTTCTGTAATAAACGTTTTTCTTTTTTTGCCATATTTACATGCTGTGCATAGGGAGCATGGAAAAAAAACCTGTCCATGGGTGCCCACTAATATCTGGTTGTTTGTCTTTGTCTCGACAGTGATTGTTTGTCAAAATTTGCTTTAAATTGTTTGCTCTTTTGAAAACAACCTTCGGTTCGTCTGGAATGATCTTTTTTAATCCTATATCACATTGTAAGATCCCCCAATGTTTCTTAATAATTCTACTTATATCCCTTGCTAAGGGGTTATATGTAGTGGAGAACACTATTTCCTGTTTTGTTTCTTTATTGTCTTTTTTTCTTTCAATCAATAGCTCACTCCTCTCTATTTTGTCTACTTTAACCCGAGATTCTTTTAGTATCCTATTGTTGTATCGTCTTTCTCTGAACCTATTGAAAAATTAAACAATAGGTTCAGAGAAAGAGGATACAAAAAGGTCTAAATATAGATATCAACTTGAGGGCCTTTCTGTGAACCATAATCCCCCCTACAGTATATATATAATGCTGGAATCTTAGGAGGAAATCCAACAACATTTTATTAGAGTAAATTATTATTAGTAATATTAGGTATAGCTGGGGAAACCATTTTTTTTAGACTATTGTTATTATAGACTGTATTTATTAATGTATAACTTTGTAAAAACATAAGTTAATATATTTATATAATATTGTAAAAGAGAGATAAATATATGTGAAATTCTTGGTAAAATTGTTGAAATTATGATGGTTGCTATGGACTGGGACCCCATGGCAACAGATTGGTCATAAGGAGTTAAAGAACAATAGAGTTGAATATATGATAACCCAGCAGCTAGATAGGGCAAAGAGGAAGGAAGGAGAAAACACGCCACCGGAACTATCGCCAGGACGTAAAAACGCATGCGCAAATTACAATTTGAAGCCTTTTGAGAAAGTCGAAGGACGAAACGCGTCAAGGCTAATACGCCATCGCTAAGCGCCTGAGGTCTACACGTGGTGGGAAAAGACGCCGGCGACTTTTCGCACCCAATACCAACAGTTTGAAGACTCTTGGGGACGCTGAAGCGGTGACTGTGGGAGACAAAATATTTTATGCGATTTTATTACTGGAACATTGTGAGTGCATTTTTTAACATTTGTTCATTAAAGATGTTTACTATTTTACACTGTCAGTGAATTTCCATAGTGGGATGAAGCTTTGGAGCCGCATGTAAAATCCGCTGCTGATATCTACGCCTCTTTACTGTGCAGTATCCCTTAAACGTTCGTGAGTACCCCTCCATACAAAATATGAGATAAAGTCTAGGATAGTGGATAATACGCTGGAGTGGATACAAGGGACACTTTTACTTATTTATTTATTGTATATGCTAATCACATAAAGGTGTGTGTACACATTTGGAAAATACTACACCATATTGGCAGAAATCTCTCTCTTCTCTTTTATTCTCTTTCTCTTTTTTTCGTGGATCTGACCTCGTGCTGTGAGCGCTTGTTTTCCTTTGTAACTTTGGATCCCTAATTTAAACCACAAGAAAGTCAGGACAATTCATTAACTGATAGCACATATGTAATGGCTGCGTTCAAACGGTATACACAGAATAGCCATTGAGCATATGGATATTAACCCTTTAACCGCCAAGCACGTGCGGCGTACGTGCTGGCGGTTCAGGGCTCAGGCTGCCAAGAACGTACCATGTACGTTCTCCTGCAGCTGAGCCCTACTCTCTGCATCGGCGGCTTTTGCCGCCTCCGCAGAGAGTCAGAAGGGTTGACAGCCCCCTGGGCAACAAGGCTGGGGGGCTGTCGAGTCAGATCTGTGACACGATTCTCGCAGATTCGACTTCAAAGTTGCAAATGCGCTGGAAATAGCACTGCTGCGTCATACTCACCTCTTCCTTCCTGCACAGCTGCCCACACAATTCCTGCTGCGCAGTTACTCTGCAGACACGCTGTTCTGGCTGCCTCCATCTGTTCCAGCGATCCTACTGCTACAAAAACGGTAATTGCACGTTTTTTTACCCACTTACCTGCACTTACACATACCTACAGTACATTTATACACTTACACAAACATTTTAGTAAAAATTTGTATTTTTTATTTTTTTATTTTAGCACACTTGGTCAATTTTGTACACTTATTTACACTTAATTATATGTATTTGCACACTCAGACAACTTTTATTAGTGCACAAATATGTATACACAAAAACTCACAAACTGTTTTTTTTTTTTTTTACTTATTCATTGTACCGTTTTGCCTAAAAACATGTTATTTTGACAGCGTGACTATTGGATAATCGATTTCGGACACTAATTACGTTGTCGGATCAATTATTTTGTTATTTCATTGATTTACGCTATTTTTGTGGTTTTATTGCAATTTCATCCCTGCATTATTGTTCCTTATGAATCTTTAGTATTGTTTTGCTGTTTGGTGCTTTGGTATAGAAAGATTTATTTTACTTAGTTTGATTCACCAGAATATATGCTTTCCAAAAATATATAGTTTTCGGGGGGTCTTTTTACATTTTGTGGGTCTTACGGCACATAACGCACAGTTGGGGCTCTCTTTTCTGCAGCTTAGTTGGCTAGCGTGAAAATTCATATGCATGTTTTTCATTTGGGGTCCGTACACGCCACATACTTTGGTAAATCTTTGCATATTGGGCATCAAACTATTCAGTAGACCTCTGACGTCCATATTTAGGGTGATTTTTCTTTATACGTAAAACATTGTGTGTGATAAATGCAGCAAACTGCAACAATTTTAGGCGATTTTCAGAAATGTTGTAAAAACCTCTACGTTTAGAAAAGCTTTGCAGTTTGGTAGTTTGGTGTAGAAAGACGTCTTTATCTTTGGTGGATTCGTCATAATGTGTACTTGCCAAAAACATATGGTTTTGGGGGGGTCTTTGCTGTTAGGAGGGTCTTGAGGCACATAATATGAAGTCAAGGGTCTATGTTCACAGAAGGCGAATCGGCAGCGGAGAAAAATCATATGCACTATTTTCATTTGGGGTCCGCACATGCCAGCTGCCTTGGTATATCAATGCATATTGGGCATCAAACTGTTCAGTAGACCCTTGGCATCAATATTTATGGTGTTTTACAATTGTATGCAAAAAATTGCGTGAGATAAATGCGGCCAATTGCAATATTTTTAGGCAATTTCAAAAATGTAAAAACTGTTGCTTTTATTGCCAAATTTAGGAAAGGCTTGCGACTTGGTACTTTGGAGTACAAAGATATGCATACCCAATTTGGATTCGCGGGAATGTGTACTTTCCGAAAATATATGGTTTTCTGGGGTGAATGTGCATTTTTCTACCTTTGCTCCCCCCCAAAACTATGTATATGTGTTGATTTTGCAGTATCTGAAATGACAGACCATATGGGGTCTTCCTTTTGGGGCCCCTGTATGCCACGTGCTTGGGTACACCTATACATTTTGGGCATCAAACTGTTCAGAGGATCCTAGGCTTTCATATTTGGGGTGATTTATCTTGATACCTAAAAGTATGTGGGAAATATGATGCTGCATGGTGGAAATTTTGAGGTGATTTTTGGAAATATCACCAAAATCACCAAATTTAGGAATGGTTTGCGGCTTGGTACTTTGGAGTAGAAAGACATGCATACCCAATTTGGATTCGTGAGAATGTGTACTTTCCGAAAATATATGGTTTTCTGGGGTGAACTTACTTTTTTCTACCTTTGTCCCCCCAAAAACAATGTAAATGTGTTGATTTTGCAGTACCTGAAATGACAGACCATATGGGGGTCTTCCTTTTGGGGCCCCTATATGCCACGTGCTTGGGTACACCTATACATATTGGGCATCAAACTGTTCAGAGGACCCTAGGCTTTCATATTTGGGGTGATTTGTCTTGATACCTAAAAGTATGTGGATAATAGGATGCTGCAGGGTAGAAATTTTGAAGTCATTTTTGGAAATGTCCCCAAAATCACCAAATTTAGGAATGGTTTGCGGCTTGGTACTTTATAGTACAAAGACATGCAGACCCAATTTAGATTCGTGGCAATGTGTACTTTCCAAAAATATATGTTTTTTTGGGGTGAACTTACTTTTTTCTACCTATGCCCCCCCAAAACGATGTAAATGTGTTGATTTTGCAGTACCTGAAATGACAGACCATACAAGGGGGGATTTTTATTTTAGGGCCGATATATGCCACGTGCTTGGGTACACCTATACATATTGGGCATCAAACTGTTCAGAGGACCCTAGGCTTTCATATTTGGGGTGATTTATCTTGATACCTAAAAGTATGTGGGTAATACGATGCTGCAGGGTAGAAATTTTGAAGTGATTTTTGGAAATGTCACCAAAATCACCAAACTTAGGAATGGTTTGCGGCTTGGTACTTTGGAGTAGAAAGACATGCATACCCAATTTGGATTCAGGTGAATGTGTACTTTCCGAAAATATATGGTTTTCTGGGGTGAACGTACTTTTTTCTACCTTTGCACCCCCCCAAAACTATATAAATGTGTTGATTTTGCAGTATCTGAAATGACAGAACAAATGGGGGTCTTCGTTTTGGGGCCCGTATATGCCACGTGCTTCAGTACACCTATACATATTGGGCATCAAACTGTTCAGAGGACCCTAGGCTTTCATATTTGGGGTGATTTCTCTTGATACCTAAAAGTATGTGGGTAATACGATGCTGCAGGGTAGAAATTTTGAAGTGATTTTTGGAAATGTCACCAAATCACCAAATTTAGGAATGGTTTGCGGCTTGGTACTTTGGCGTAGAAAGACATGCATACCCAATTTGGATTTGTGGGAATGTGTACTTTATGAAAATATATGTTTTTCTGGGGTGAACGTACTTTTTTCTACTTTTGCCCCCCCCAAAACAATATAAATGTGTTGATTTTGCAGTACCTAAAATGACAGACCATATGGGGGTCTTCTTTTTGGGGCCCTTGTATGCCACGTGCTTGGGTACACCTATACATATTGGGCATCAAACTGTTCAGAGGACCCTAGGCTTTCATATTTGGGGTGATTTCTCTTGATACCTAAAAGTATGTGGGTAATACGATGGTGCAGGGTAGAAATTTTGAGGTGACTTTTGGAAATGTCACCAAAATCACCAAATTTAGGAATGGTTTGCGGCTTGGTACTTTGGTGTAGAAAGACATGCATACCCAATTTGGATTCATGGGAATGTGTACTTTCCAGAAAATATATGGTTTTCTTGGGTGAACGTACTTTTTTCTACTTTTGCCCCCCCAAAATGATGTAAATGTGTTGATTTTGCAGTACCTGAAATGACAGACTATATGGGCGTCTTCCTTTTGGGGCCCCTGTATGCCACGTGCTTGGGTACACCTATACATATTGGGCATCAAACTGTTCAGAGGACCCTAGGCTTTCATATTTGGGGTGATTTATCTTGATACCTAAAAGTATGTAGGGAAATACGATGCTGCAGGGTAGAAATTTTGAAGTGATTTTTGGAAATGTCACCAAATTTAAGAATGGTTTCTGGCTTGGTACTTTGGCGTAGAAAGACATGCATACCCAATTTGGATTCGTGGGAATGTGTACTTTCCGAAAATATATGGTTTTCTTGGGTGAACTTACTTTTTTCTACTTTTGCCCCCCCAAAACGATGTAAATGTGTTGATTTTGCAGTACCTAAAATGACAGACCATATGGGGGTCTTCTTTTTGGGGCCCCTGTATGCCACGTGCTTGGGTACATCTATACATATTGGGCATCAAACTGTTCAGAGGACCCTAGGCTTTCATATTTGGGGTGATTTATCTTGATACCTAAAAGTATGTGGGGAAATACGATGCTGCAGGGTAGAAATTTTGAAGTGATTTTTGGAAATGTCACCAAATCACCAAATTTAGGAATGGTTTGCGGCTTGGTACTTTGGCGTAGAAAGACATGCATACCCAATTTGGATTTGTGGGAATGTGTACTTTCCGAAAATATTTGGTTTTCTTGGGTGAACTTACTTTTTTCTACTTTTGCCCCCCCCAAAACGATGTAAATGTGTTGATTTTGCAGTACCTAAAATGACAGACCATATGGGGGTCTTCTTTTTGGGGCCCCTGTATGCCACGTGCTTGGGTACACCTATACATATTGGGCATCAAACTGTTCAGAGGACCCTAGGCTTTCATATTTGGGGTGATTTCTCTTGATACCTAAAAGTATGTGGGTAATACGATGGTGCAGGGTAGAAATTTTGAGGTGACTTTTGGAAATGTCACCAAAATCACCAAATTTAGGAATGGTTTGCGGCTTGGTACTTTGGTGTAGAAAGACATGCATACCCAATTTGGATTCATGGGAATGTGTACTTTCCAGAAAATATATGGTTTTCTTGGGTGAACGTACTTTTTTCTACTTTTGCCCCCCCAAAATGATGTAAATGTGTTGATTTTGCAGTACCTGAAATGACAGACTATATGGGCGTCTTCCTTTTGGGGCCCCTGTATGCCACGTGCTTGGGTACACCTATACATATTGGGCATCAAACTGTTCAGAGGACCCTAGGCTTTCATATTTGGGGTGATTTATCTTGATACCTAAAAGTATGTAGGGAAATACGATGCTGCAGGGTAGAAATTTTGAAGTGATTTTTGGAAATGTCACCAAATTTAAGAATGGTTTCTGGCTTGGTACTTTGGCGTAGAAAGACATGCATACCCAATTTGGATTCGTGGGAATGTGTACTTTCCGAAAATATATGGTTTTCTTGGGTGAACTTACTTTTTTCTACTTTTGCCCCCCCAAAACGATGTAAATGTGTTGATTTTGCAGTACCTAAAATGACAGACCATATGGGGGTCTTCTTTTTGGGGCCCCTGTATGCCACGTGCTTGGGTACATCTATATATATTGGGCATCAAACTGTTCAGAGGACCCTAGGCTTTCATATTTGGGGTGATTTATCTTGATACCTAAAAGTATGTGGGGAAATACGATGCTGCAGGGTAGAAATTTTGAAGTGATTTTTGGAAATGTCACCAAATCACCAAATTTAGGAATGGTTTGCGGCTTGGTACTTTGGCGTAGAAAGACATGCATACCCAATTTGGATTTGTGGGAATGTGTACTTTCCGAAAATATTTGGTTTTCTTGGGTGAACTTACTTTTTTCTACTTTTGCCCCCCCCAAAACGATGTAAATGTGTTGATTTTGCAGTACCTAAAATGACAGACCATATGGGGGTCTTCTTTTTGGGGCCCCTGTATGCCACGTGCTTGGGTACACCTATACATATTGGGCATCAAACTGTTCAGAGGACCCTAGGCTTTCATATTTGGGGTGATTTCTCTTGATACCTAAAAGTATGTGGGAAATACGATGCTGCAGGGTAGACATTTTGAAGTGATTTTTGGAAATGTCACCAAAATCACCAAATTTAGGAATGGTTTGCGGCTTGGTACTTTGGATTACAAAGACATGCATACCCAATTTAGATTCAGAGGAATGTGTACTTTCCGAAAATATATGGTTTTCTGGGGTGAACTTACTTTTTTCTACATTTGCCCCCCTCAAAACGATGTAAATGTGTTGATTTTGAAGTATCTGAAATGACAGACCATATGGGGGTCTTCCTTTTCAGGCCCCTATATGCCACTTGCTTGGGTACACCTATACATATTGGCCATCAAACTGTTCAGAGGACCCTAAGCTTTCATATTTGGGGTGATTTGTCTTGATACCTAAAAGTATGTGGGTAATACGATGCTGCAGGTTAGAAATTTTTAGGTGATTTTTGGAAATGTCGCCAAAATCACCAAATCTAGGAATGGTTTGCTGCTTGGTACTTTGGTGTAAAAAGACATGCATACCCAATTTGGATTCAGAGGAATGTGTACTTTCCGAAAATATATGGGTTTCTGGGGTGAACGTCCTTTTTTCTACCTTTGCCGCCCCCCAAAACTATGTAAATGTGTTGATTTTGCAGTATCTGAAATGACAGAAAAATATGGGGGGTCTTCCTTTTGGGGCCCCCTATGCCACGTGCTTGGGTACACCTATACATATTGGGCATCAAACTGTTCAGTGGACCCCAGGATTTTATATTTGGGGTGTTTTACATTGATACCTAATGATGTGTGGGAGATATGTTGCTGTAGAGTGGAAGCTTTGAGGTCATTTTTCAAAAAATTCACCAATTTCTATAAAACATTATAACTTTAGGAAACAATTGCAACTTGGTAGTTTGGAGTACAAAGATATTTGTACCCATTTTTGGTTCACCAGAATCTGTTCTTTCTAGTAATGGGTAGTTTTCTAGGGTAAACCTACTGTTAGCGGAATGTTTGGCCTTGAAATCAGAAGTATGCCGTTTGGGGAGCGCTGCTTTGGAAATTTGGTTGTGTACTGCTTGTAGATTTTGAGCTATACAAGTGAGAAATCTCCATAAAACTATATATATTTGGTATTGCCGCGTTCAGGAGACATAGACCTTTCTAAATCGGCTGTGTTCTCATACATAAAATAAATGATGTTTCTGATATATGTGATTGTTCTTCGTGAAACATGATTTTTTTCATTTTATTAGATACTTAGAAGCCTATATTTTTTTACAGAAGTAGAATTACACCAAAATTCTTGCATATTGTGAAAGTTCAGGTTGTCCTGAAAAAAACAATATATTGTTTTCCTGGGTAAACTAAAAGACCACCCCAGGAAAGGCCCTTAAAGTGAAAGAGTGCAAAATATCTAAAAACTGCTTGGCAGTAGATGTTCGCATCTTGGACAAAACGGCTGGCAGGGAAAGGGTTAAGTGCACCTCTGCACAGGGGGTTATACTAAAGGTTCACCTATTGCTCCCTATAATACCATAGTTTAATGGCAGCAGAATAGTCACTCAGCATTTGTATTAAGTGCACTTCCGCAGCTAATTATTACTATATAACAACTTATGTAATGTTATGCTATCGGTAATCAAAGCTATCATTGTATAGCCATTCAGTGTGTTGTGTTCCTATAGTTCACTATGCTACTATATCCTAATGTCTTCATTTAACCAGTAATAGCAGAATAGCCATTCAGTATATGTATATTAAAGGGGACCCGTTACCCAAAAAAAACATTCCAAATCCTATTTTATCACATTAGTCAAGCAAAATTAACTTTAATTACACTACATAAATTATTTGAATCTTGTTTCCTTCAGTCTGGGAATTCATATTTATAGCAAGCAGGAAGCAGCCATTTTGTGGACAGTTTTATTAAGGCATCTCAGAATCTTGTTTGTGCACCAGAATGGGGGACCTGATGTCCATCCCCAGGCACTGGCTTTACAATTAAACGGTAAAGAGAATGGGGGAATGTGTGGAGAGCAATGACATGTAGGAAGTGCTGAATGGAAAGTGAAAGTAATTGTCTGCCCCGCCTCTATGCCACTGGCATAGAGGAGGGGCAGACCATATTTGATTGACAGCTGAGATTTTTAAATGAGCTTACAACAGCTATGAATGCTTTAATAAAAAATAGAAATTGGATTTCATGTTTAATTTGAAAAGGACTTTTATTATAAAGATTTTTGTGTCTGGGTGACAGGTCCACTTTAAGTGCACTTCTGCTTTTCATTATTACTAATCTACAATTTATGTAACAATAGGCTATCATTATTGATCAAAGCTGTCATTATATAGCCATTCAGTGTGTTGTGCTCCTATAGTTCACTATACTACAATTTTGTAATGTATGCATTTAACCAGTAATAGCAGAATTGCCATTCAGTATATGGATATTAAGTGCACTTCTGCTATTCATTATTACTAACTTACAACTTATGTAATGATATGCTGTCGGTATTGATGAAAGTTATCATTGTATAGCCTTTCAGAGTGTTGTACTAAGTGCTCGCCTACAGTTCTCTATACTACCAAATCAGAATGTCTGCATTTAATTAGTAATAGCAGAATAGTCATTGATATATGGAGGCTAGTTGAAGTTCTGTAGTTCATTCAACTATATGTCTGCAAACATCAGTATTATCATGATATAACTATTCAGTGAGTTTTACTAACACACCCTTGCATTATACTAAGGGAACCCTTCACTTCACTTGTTGCCTTACTACGACATCTGCATGTAACCTTCCCATCATTATGTAGCCATTCAATTTACGGATCTTATTTGCACGGCTGCAGTGCAGTTTACTATACTAAAAATTATGTTGTAACCAAAGCTGTATAACCATGCAAGGTGCCAAATTATGTGTACTATGCAATTAAATATATTAACATATTGCAATCTTTACAGATGACAGCGTTTAAGCATACAAAGTTGCAGGTACGATCATGATAGATATTCTGTATTTTATGGTTTATGCACCATGTTAACATGGTGCTTCAGATCCTTATATTTCCTTCTACAACTACTTAGTAACTCTCCAGTTAATCCAGCTACTATCACAACTTCTGAAGAATTGTACTGGGTTTGTGTCCTTTTCCATAATTCTATACTACAGAGTACTCTGTAGGTCTTGACTAAGCTCAATAGCTAAGTATATCAACACTTATGGATGCAGGTTTTGGCAGGTTATCTGTTAATTCCAAAATATATGGTTACTAGATAGATAATCCTGTGTTTTATTCTAATGATACAACTACCCAGTTATACATGACTAGCTAAGTGACATATAGCTCCAAATGTGCAGAATACAGAGCACATTGCTGTACTTTTACTAATGTTTCCTGGATAATCGGTTATTAATATAATGTAGTTATAATCCCTATAATAGGTTTTCTCAGCATGTGAGCTATAGGGTGTAGATTTGCAGCTAGTAGTACCTTTACGCAGTATTCTTTTTATATGGCACTTCAGTTCACCACCATTATATCATGACCTTGTAGAGTACTAAGGCTGATGCATTCAGGAAACTTTAAATCTATTGTCTATATTACAAAGGTATAGGGGTTGCAAATATCCTATTGCTCCTCTATAGTTATATATAGTATTGCTTCTGCACTTTACCATTTCAAATAAGTGCTTAGAAATCTATTATAACATAATATTCAAAGATTGCAATTCATCATTGGTGTTACAATTCCTAGGCTGTCCTGCATTCTATTATCTTTACCAGTATAAAACTGGAGCTAGCCAGGGAGTACCACATGATAGCAATGCAGCATTTAAATACAGGCATGCAAAATATGGAGTATGAGGAGTTTAAACTATTTCCAGGAAACTCAGAGATACAGAAAGTTATTTATGTAGCAAATATGTTTCATATGTACCAGTGTCCATGCTCTGCTTGGACTCCTTCCACATGGAATGTCTACCATATATTCAGCACTTTATCTTAATTTTTTGTTATGCTGTTCGTTGCCATACTGCACACATAATGTGGCTATAAGCTTTCTATGCTATTTCTAATTTGATATAGCTTTCCTAACTGAGACCGTTCAAAGGAACATAATATACAACATGAAGTGCGGTGTCTGGCTTTCAGTACATTAATAATAAGGGTATTGTCACCAATCATTGCTGTTCTACAATATTCTCCATTATAATACTGTGTGGATTTTATTTTACAGCTCGCCATCAGAGCGGCTAAGATTCTGCTTAGTACACCAATTTAATCAATTTGCAATGTCATTCTCCTGCACTAACTGTAAATAGTCAGTATGATACTATTATGATATTTCATGGTATCTCGGTACTATTGAGACTTTTGTATATTAAAGGAGAAGGAAATCTACTGAAGCAGTTTATTGCCAATAGATTAGCCACAATAGTGCAAGCTATAACACTATATTTATTCTGCAGAATGCTTTACCATACCTGAGTAAAAAGCTCTAGAAGTGTTCTCAGTTTGTTTAGGATAGAATTGGATTTGTGTGACATCGCTTCCTGCCTGAGTCTCTCCCTGCTCACTCATAGCTCTGGGCTCATATTACAGCAGGGAGGAGAGGAGGGAGGGGGAGAGGAGCAACCTGAGCATGCTCAATGCTGTGTCCTGGAGGTTTAAACTGAAAACAGGAAGTCTGATACAGAAGTCACTGGGGCTCATTTATCAACACTGGGCAAATTTGCCCATGGGCAGTTACCTATAGCAACCAATCAGTGAGTAGCTTTTTAAAGCCAGCCGCAGGTAGAACAATGAATGCAGCAATTTAATTGGTAGCCATGGGTTACTGCCCATGGGCAAATTTGCCCAGTGTTGATAAATGACCCCCCACGTGTACACAATAGAAGGAAAGAAATGTGGTGTTTCTTTTGACAGAGGGCTCGGAGCAGCATTACTCTGAGGATATACTGGTGTATTTATATAGACCTTTCTAATAAAGTTTACTTAATTTTAGCCTTTCCTTCTCCTTTAATACATTATTATACATTATGGTACTGCAATTATAGCTGTGCATTACTGTTGATAGATTACTTAATCTAAGGATCATACTACATAATCCTGCCATAGGTCTACCTGGATTTATCCGGTACATTGGGCTTCTGCATGAACTTGTTAGTATATTAAACTAATAATATATGTTTATAACAGGTTTAACCAGGGTTCACCTCTCAAAAACTATAAGTATATAAATGTATTATCCATAAGATGGAGCCCTATAGTACTATAATTATAAATTGGAGTGTTGAGTATGCTACAAGGTGGAATGACGCTCTATGGTATCATCATATGCAACTGTATTGCTATGTCACTTTTCAATGTTTAATTTTTCATAGGGAAAACTTTTATTAATGCTTCTGCAACTGCAAGGTGGGAATATTGTTGTATGTAATTGCCTTCAGTCAATATATAATTTAGCGGCTGTCGCAGCTATCCATAGTACCAAAGTTGCTCTATGAAATAACTACTCTAGTTGGAGGGTGCAGTGGCCTGTATTTCGTTAGCTCTCTTGGTTATACCCTCCCTTTCTATGATGCTTTTTTACGTCCCATTGTTGCCCACTGCCATGCGAAGGAACAGGAAAAGTGAAAATCATATCATACTTACTGAGATTTCCCTTTCCTGGACTGTAGCATGGCAGTGGGCATGGCTTCCCGACCCTAGTGGAGAGAGCTCTCTGTTTAAGTCAATGGGATGCATGCTTGGGGGTGGGGAGCCTAATTTATTGATTGCTTGCTAATTTAGGTCATGTGACAGGGATGTAACCCATTGTTGCCCACTGCCATGCTACAGTCCAGGAAAGGAAAATCTCGGTAAGTATGATATGCTTTTCACTTTTCCGCCCTGCTGCAGCGTGAGCAGGTATGTGGGGCAGCTAAAAAATGGGAAAAAACATAATTATTTGCAATTTGAAAAATCCTTCTATTCACTCCACAAAGCTAAAGGGGGATTAAAAGTTTTGACCATACATCCCATTTAAGCTGTCAATCTTGAATCAATGCTAAAATTCGTAGTTTGTCTCTTAGAGCAGGGGTGCCCAAAAGGTAGATCGGGATCTACCAGTAGACCTTTAGTTAATGATCAGTAGATCTCAAGTAGGGATGCACCGAATCCAGGATTCGGTTTGTGATTCAGCCAGGATTCGTCCTACTTCAGTCGGATTCGGCCGAATCCTTCTGCCTAGCCGAACCAAATCCGAATCCTAATTTGCATATGCAAATTAGGGTGGGGAGGAAAATTGCATGACTTTTTGTCACAAAACAAGGAAGTAAAAAATATTTTCCCCTTCCCACCCCTAATTTGCATATGCAAATTAGGGTTCGGTATTCGGCCAAATCTTTCACGAAAGATTCGGGGGTTCGGCCGAATCCAAAATAGTGGATTCGGTTCATCCCTAATCTCAAGACACTGTCTAAATCACCCTCCTGTTTTATTATTTTCTTTCAGAAATTTTTTTACGTTAAATTTACATAAGGAATAGTTTGTTAAATATAGCAATATATTTTTTCTCATAAATCGGTATTTAAATAATATTTTCCATGGAACAGAATGCTAACAATGCTTTTATGGATGTTGATCCTCATAGGACAACATCACTAAAAGTAGACCTCGCATTAGAAAAGTATGGGCACTCCTGTCTTTTTTAATACTTGCTGCCATTAGAGCCTCTTCTCCAAAGTTTTTTTCAAACAATATATGTATAGGTAATACAAAATGTCATCTTATAGCTGGAGGAGAGATTAATAGGGTATTATTTCAAAAATTAGATGCATTCATGAATTAAACATGGATGTAAGTAACTTTTAACTTTTTAACCTGCCTAACTGCTAGTTGATTCAGAGGAAGGCACAAAACCCCATCTGAAGCCTCCAATTTGCCTCGGGGGAGGGGAATTCCTTCCTGTTCCAAAATGGCAAGTCCCTGACTCAACTTGTACTGTGAGCTCTCTTCCTTAACCCTGTATTCCCTCACTTGCTAAAAAGCAATCCAACCCCTTTTTAAAGCTATCTAATGCAGTGCTGTCCAATTTATGTGCTACCGAGGGCCGGAATTTTTCTGGTCTACATGGTGGAGGGCTGATAATAAAGCCAGTGTTAGCCACTCCCTGTTTTAGACCACACCCACATTAAACCACACCCATGTTACCACAAACCTATGTCCACATTCATAGCACACCAAAAAAACAAATGGTTGGTGCTCACTGTAGGTATATCACTCATATGTAGAAAAACTTAAGTCATATTAAGACATACCTCCCCTGTCAATACCACAGAACCCCCAGCACATGTTCAAACACCTTAGGGACCCATAACAATAATTTTCAAATGCTAACAGACCCCCAGAACAAATGCCAGGCTTATGATTCACGAGCAGGGAGCATAGGGAAGTCAGAGTATGGCACACGCTGGCAGAGTTTGGCACACCTAAGGAGCATAGGGCAGGCAGATTATGGCACTCCCAGGGAGCATAGGGCAGGCAGAGTATGACACACACAGGGAGCATAGGGCAGAACAGAGCAGGAGACAGGGAAACCCATCACAACCAGTCTAAGGTATACTACATACAGTGAAACAGCGATGGTGCCCCATTAGCATTTTGAATAAAGTGTGAAGAATGTGGGCAGTTTCAGTCTGGGTCTCTGATGTGAATAGTACAGGGCTTTAGGATGTTAACAATAGATAAAACAGGTGTGAACAATGCAAGGTGGATTACATGTGTGAACAATACAGGGCATAACAGTCTGAATTTGAGGTTTAAACAATGCAAGTTAATCTCTGTAGTGAAATCTTACAAAATTTCATGTGGAGGGCCACACAAGGGGGGAACAGGCTGCCAGTTGGACAGCCCTGATGTATTAATCTGTACAACTGATTCAGGGAGAGAATTCCACATCTTCACAGCTCTCACTGTGAAAGAACCCCTTATGAATATTTAAGTGGAACCTCTTTTTCTTTTAAACAAAATGGATGACCTTGTTTCAGCTGGAAAGACCTACTGGTACATAAAGCATTAGAGATGATCCCCTTATATATTCATACATAGTTATCATATCACCCCTTAAGCACCTCTTCTCCAGCGTGAACAACCCCAACTTGGCCAGTCATTCCTCATAGCTAAGATTTTGCATACCTTTTACCAGCTTAGTTGCCCTTCTCTGTACCCTATCTAATACAATAATGTCCTGTTTGAGCACTGGAGACCAAAACTGTACGGCATATTCTAGATGGGGCCTTACCAGTGCTCTATACAGTGGAATAATGACCATTTCCAAGACCATATTTGCCCTTGATGCTGCTGACTGGCATTACTTGTTACAGCCAAGTTTATCATCTACAAGGATGCCAAGATCCTTTTTCATAATGGACTTGCCTAGTGCAGTTCCCTTAAGGGTATAAGTGGCTTGGATATTTTTACATCCCAGGTGCATGACTTTACATATATCAACGTTGAATCTCATTTGCCGCTTAGCTGCCCAGATTGCCAGTTTGTCAAGATCCTGTTGCAAGGATGCCACATTCTGGATGATATTGTCAAGTCAAAAAAAAGTAAACTTTATTGTCATCTCAGCAGTATGTGAATATACAGTGATACCCCATTAATTGGGCTGGATAGTTTTTTGTCATCTGCAAATACTGATACATTACTTACAATACCCTCCCCTAAGTCATTAATGAACAAGTTAAATAAAAGTGGACTCAATACCTAGCCCTGAGGGACCCCACTAAGAACCTTACTCCAAGTAGAGAATGTACCATTAGCAACCACCATCTGTACCCTCTTGAGGCCTGCGGCCAGTTCCTATCCATGTGCAAACAACTTTATTAAGCCCAACAGTCCTTAAATTAGAAAGCAGTCATTTGTGGGGCACAGTATCAAATGCCTTGGCAAAATCCAAATAGATCACATCTACTGCCCCCCCCCACTGTCCAGCATCTTACCTCATCATAAAAAGCAATCAAATTTGTCTGACATGACCTATCCTTCATAAAGCCATGCTGTTTGCTGCTCATAATGCCATTCACTAGGACAACATTTTGAAATGTGGTCCCTTAACAAGCCTTCAAATAATTTGCCCACCACTGATGTCAAATTTACAGGCCTATAATTGACCGGCTGAGATCGTAATCCCTTTTTAAATATTAGAATGACATCAGCTTTTCTGCAATCCATAGGTACCATCCTAGATGAAAGCCAATTTGAGAAAATCAGAAATAGGGGCTAGTTTAAAACTGAACTAAGATCCCCTTGGAACACAGGGGTGTATGCCATCTGGCCCTATCGCCTTCTATACATTCATTTTTATTAAAGCTTTATGAATCATATCCTGAGTCAGCCACTGACTAGATTGAGCTGGGCCATCAGTGCAGATATGAAGTGAGCATGGGAACTCTGACTCTATTGTATACATTGAAGAAAAGAATTGATTTACCTCATTTGCCTTATCTGTTACAACCATACTGGTACCATTATTTAAAGGAGCAACACTCTCAACCCGCATCTTTTTACTATTAAAATACTTAAAAAAACTTTTTGAGGTTAGTCTTCGCTTCAGCCGCAACACACTCTTCATTTCCTTTGTTTGCCTTCCGGATTGCTGTTTTGCAACTTTTATTATAGCGTTTGTATTTATTAAATACAGCTTCTGTGCCAATAGATTTGTAGTTTTTAAATGCCTTTCTCTTCTTTCATATTAATTACGTTACTTCTATATTAAGCCATATAGGGTGATTCTTAGTGCTTCTACATTTACTCATTAAAGAGATACTGACACCAGAAATTAAGCTTTTTTTTTTTTTTACATCTATCATAATATTGCCTTTTAAAGCAACTTCTAACTTGCCATAAAGTATTTGCAGGATGCTTTTACATTACCTGTCTGATGCCACATGTTCCTGTATGAGGGGGCTGCCATATTTGTGCAGCAGGAGTCCGTTAGCATTAGAAACTTTAACTGACAGGCTTAGATGGGACAGTCTGGTTGGCAAAACAGGTTTAGAAACTTCAACTAACAATAATTTCATTAACAAACTAACAAACATTGCAGCAAGAAACGATCAACATGACCTATAGTAACTTTCAGTGATGGGCGAATTTCTCCTGTTTGCCTCGCTTGAAAATTTGAAATGCCAATTTTTACACGCATTAAAGTCAACGGGCACCTATTCATTTCCACACAATTTCGATAATTTATTCGCCAGTGGCGAAACATGGAAATTTGCTGCAAATTCGCACCTGGTGAATAAATTTGTCCATCACTAGTAACTTTTAATGTACATTAATATTTTAAAAAGTAGTTTTTAGTGTCAGTATTACTTTAAGGGAATAAATTGAGAACAGTAATGATTTAATATAATTTTAAAAGACAACCATTTCTGTTCTGTGTTTTTAGCTGAAAACATAATGCCCCAATCAATGCTCTGAATGGCAGCCCTCAAGGCACTAAAATTAGCTTTTCTGAAATTCATGGTTTTTGTTGCCCCAGTGTATATTTGTTTTCTTTTGCACCAGATATTACATGATATAACATTATGGTCATTATTACCCAGGGGTTTAATGACTTGCACATTTGCTATAAGTTCTGAGTCATCAGAGATCACTAGATCCAGAATAGCATTTTTTCTGGTAGACTCCTCAACAACCTGTGCCATAAAATTGTCATGCAACAAGTCTATAAATTTGTTCCCATTAACTGATCTGGCAGTACTGTTGCTCCAGTCAATATCTGGGTAATTAAAATCTCCCATTATCATTACTTTACCCAAACTAGCAGCCTTTTCTATTTGCATGAGGAGCTTTGCCTCCTCCTCCTTACTTACATTAGGGGGTCTATAGCATGCGCCTACAATTAATTTGCTGGACTCTTTACAATTGGTGAAGAACTCCACCCATAAGACTTCTGCCCCCTCATTTTCTAACATAACCTCCTCCTGCCTAACAAACAGACATACCCCTCCTCCTTTTCTATTGCCACTGTCCCTCCGAAACAAAGTATAGCCACTGATATTTACTGCCCAGTCATGTGACTCATTCAGCCAAGTTTCAGCCACACCAATCACATCATATTTTCCCTCCAGCACCAGCACCTCCAGCTCTCCCATTTTACCAGTCAGACTCCTTGCATTTGCAAACATATATTTAATACTGGTACCATATTGAACATATGACATGTGGTCCTCCCTATCCTTAACAGTATCCCCAGCCAAATCTCCTCCCCCATTTTCCCTTTCTTTGCCCACTATCTCATCTAACCCGTCTTCCACTGAATCTTTTACTGAACCCTCCCGCCCACACCTAGTTTAAAATCTCCTCCAACCTTCTAGCCATTTTCTCTCCCAAAACAGCTGCACCATCATCATTGAGGTGCAGCCCATCCCTAGAAAAGAGCCTGTAGCCGACTGAGAAATCAGCCCAGTTCTCCAAAAACCCAAAACCCTCCTCCCTACGCCAATCTCTCAGCCACGCATTAATCTCCCTACGCTTCCGCTGTCTCATTAGTGTTGCTTGTGGCTCAGGTAATATCTCTGAGAAAATTACCTTATACCTTGTAATATTATATTTGGCTATTGTTTTAAAATTGTTCTTAGAGTCTCTCAGAAATAATTCACAAACCATACACCTAGGTGGTTATATATAAAGGTTCGAGTTGTGATTTCCACGAAAATTTTGTTTTCAAGGTTATTTTTTTGGTCCAAACTCGCATTTTCGGGTTAAAAAAGAACTCTAGTTTTTCGAGTTTTGTGTTTAAAAAAACTAAAATTTTCCAAATTTTGAATGTGAAAATGCACCATCTAAAACCTGTTGAGGTCATGTAGGAGTCAGTGGCAGAGGTCCATGGAACCATTTGAAGATGTTGATAGCCTTCATGATGTTCGAGTTTTTTTGGAGGGTTTTGCCTGAAAACTCCATCAATTCGAGCGAGTTCAAGTTTTTTTGAAAACTCGATTAATTTGAGTTTTCCGGTTTCGCAACTCGAACTTGTTGAATCAAGTTTTTTCCATTCAAGTTTTTCTTGCATAAGAAACCATTCGAGTTGTGTGTTCATTTGAGGTATACAAAACTCTTAGACATTTGACCTTTGATAAATAACCCCAAATATGCTTAACAAATCCTTATTACAAATAAAGTTAGTAAGACAATTAGGAATACTTCACCGTTTGAGTCAATAAAACAGGCATCCTCTGCACCAAGTAACTGGGAGATGCCAATTCAATCTACAGAGAGGTCTCAAATTAGAAACCAAGAACCCTGGGCAGCAAGATCATTTGTTCCACAGGAGAGATCTCAACCAACAAAATGGGACCCTCTGTTTTTATATGCTCTGATAAACATGAGCTCATATCATTATCAAAACCACTTGGAACCCACTTTAACAAAATGTCTTTTCTGATGCTCTCATCAGGAACTGTTCAGATTCCCAATAAACACCCACAGCCAAGAGCTTAGCTTTATTAATGCTATTAGTATGTGAGTACATATCCTGCCCCTAACTCTCACAATAAAGAAAGGTTTTATGAGAACACTTTATGAACTTTCAGAAGTCATAAACGCATTATGTAGTTGGTTTCTGGGTACTATGCCAAACTACAATTGAATATTTAGAGTTCAACAGTTCTTTTTTACAAATCTGTTTTATACAAAACATTTTATCAAAGTATTACTCTGAGCCACCATTTTATATATAACAAGCTTAACAAAAACTTCTCTCATAACCGCTATGTATATTATAGTAATGCATGATTAGTGAAGTAAGGGTGAGTTAAGCATGACATAATGTGATACGAGGTGGGAGTAAAGTCAATTCTGATAAAGAAACATGTTGGCATCCTTTGGGTTGGAAGGTAGCCCATGGCTGGTTTGGTATCTTGTTGCCAAATGCAGCTAGTAGTGAGGTGCAGTGGACATTCTGCAAGTGTCGCATGATGTAGCACCCTGATTATAATTTGCTGAGAGCAAATTGATAGGTTAGTATACAGATGGATGCTGTAATAAATGGCTCTGGCTATTATTCTGGCTTTACATCATTAAGCTTACTGTAAATTGAATTTATACACGGTTACATTGCTTGCCCTACTCTTCAATTCTTGTATTTTTAAAGGGGAGCTATTCTATCATGAAAATAAAAATGTAATATAAGCTTCATCATACTGAAATAAGAAACATTGTAAAATACAATCAATAGAAAATTCTGCATTGTTCATTGTCACTATCCCTCTCTCAGCATCTATTTCTCTTCATTCTCTCTTCATGCAGCAGATGGGTGTCAAATATTCATTGACAGATCCAATATATAGGGTGCCTTCATTTTCTAGCAGATGTATTACAGCTCACTCAAATAACTGATTCCAGTGCAAACAAAATCTAACAAAATAACTGCCTTTTGCACAAATCCTGCATGCAGAGAGACATGATGTCTGGTGATTTTAATAGAGTGAGCTCTAATGCATCGTCTAGGCATAAGGAGCCCCCCTATAAAATATATTGGGTCTAACTGTCAATGATTATCTGTCAACCAATTCCTGCATGAAGAGAGAATTAAGAGAAAGATGCTGAGAGAGGAATAGTGAAGATAAACTTGATTATTTCCGAAACGGTACAGAATTTTCAATTGATCATATTTAGAAAGTTTCTTATTTTATTATGCTAAAGCTTATATTAAATGTATTTTCATAATAGTTCCCTTTAAATTATATACTGTGTATTACAGAGTGTGAATTTCAAAAGAACTGTTTTGAATTAAATGTGTTTTTTCACCTCATGCACCACTCTTAATATAGAGTTATTGAACTGCCTAAATATGCAAGCCAGCAACATATGCATCAGCCAAAAGTAAATTTGAATGATTTCTTTTTCAAGATTTGGAGACAAAATTTGGAGACAAAGCAATGGTTAATTTAAGAGTAGAGTTGGTGAAAATGATCAAAAGTAATTTTTTTCTCTATGATTCCTAACTCAGAAGTCTGAAGTGTGCAGATTCCCTGTCAGTTCCGCAGCAGAAAATTCTGCGACCAAAAAAAGGGCAAACTTACCCTACAGATGGCTGTTTCCGGTGAAACTTCGGGTCATATACAAAGATTCGCCCTACATCATGGCGACGCCACAGCATGGGGCTCAACTGTTACAGCAATGGCACCTCCTGCCGAATCAAGATAACCTGCCACTGGCTACCACTAAACAGCCCAAGATTCTACAGGATTGGCAAGTACAAAAATGTGCACATCGCAGAACGGAGGCCAGACAAGTTATTCCCGACCGGGAACCAGAGATAGCTTCAGATGTCACTTGAAGACCTGCGCCAGCTGTAGACTTCTCCTGACGATGAGCAAGATAACCAACTCCACACCTAATGACATCCAAACAATTTTGACACTCTCCCCCGACGGAAGTACCCCTATGATGTGACCGTCTCCCCCCGATCATGGCTTCCAAGTGCATTACACCGCACGATCTAACTCTTGATAGGACTATCAATGACACCCATCAATACCCAGAAGCCACTCTACTCGATGCTATTTACAGTATTGATGTATATATGTTTCTCTATGTAAATGTTTTTACATTACTGTTACTAATGTTCTTTTTTGCTCCTACCTTCTCTATCTTTCTCTTTCCCTACTTCCCCACTCCCCCCCCCATCCTGGCAAAGATTTGATGACCCGTAGTAGGAAAGTGCAGAAGACAAGTGCGGAAACAGCTGAAACTACAGCCCAACCACCACTCCTGATGCCTCAATCATCGAACTCTATGCAGCGTCTAACAGTGAGTACCAAACTACAGCACCACGCCCACACTACATACAAATGGCGATCACTGTTACCACGTTAAATGTTAACGGGCTCAATAGCCCGAACAAACGATCCCATCTTCTACTTTGGGCTCAACAGTCTAAGGCTTCCATATTGTGCCTCCAGGAAACCCATCTCACTAATGAACAACCTAATAGATTAGCATGCAAAGATTACCCACTGCAACTTTATGCAAACAGCTCAGTGAAGAAAAGAGGGGTAGCAATCTGGTTCCACTCTACCATCGCACCCCGTGTGCTTAAACAACTGACGGACCCGCAAGGCAGATACCTCATTGTCACGATTGAATTACAAGACCAAGTATACACAGTGGCATCTGTCTATGCCCCAAATGTGAAGCAATCCTATTTCTACCGCACATTCTTCAGGTCACTGGACAAACTGAAACAAGGCAAGACAATAGTAGTGGGCGATTTTAATGTACCACGCATACAGGAATTAGACACCAGTTCTGTAACTGACCACACTCCTAGAAGAGAAGTACTTACGCATGCACTTAATTTGAAAAACCTTTTGAAAAAACATAATCTGTTTGATACCTGGAGGTCGTCCCACCCTACGGAAAGGGACTATACACATTATTTGCACTCGCATACCAGATACTCTAGACTAGACTATATTTTTACGGACAAAGACACCCTTCAAGCTACTGAAGAGATACGAATTGGTTTGATGACATGGACGGATCACGCCCAAGTAATCTGGACAAGTAACTTCCACAAATCGGCATCGTTCACTTCACACTGGCGACTTAATGAATCACTGCTACTGAATGGAGAAATAGCCCGAAATTGCAACCAACTACTACAAGAATACTTCACCCTTAATGATAATGGCGAGGTCCCGACTCCTACAGTCTGGTGTGCACATAAGCCAGTGCTCCGAGGTCAACTTATTAAATATGGTTCGCTGCTTAAAAAACAACGTGACAACAATAGGCAAGTACTAATGAAACAACTGCTAGACCTTGAACTGCAAAATAAAGCTCACCCTAACAAACTATTGACACAACGCATTAGAGACGTGAAGAATCAGCTGTGTGAAATTGACCTATTCAAAATGCAATACCACCTCCAGCGCCTACGCCTCGCCCATTACACAAAAGGCAATAAAGCCTCAAAGTTACTAGCAAACTTACTGAAACAAAGACAAGTAAACCAAGCTATTGACCACTTGCAGAGCAAAGATGGGGGGAAAATTACGAATCCTAAAGCCATAGCAGATGAATTTGCGGACTACTATGCTACTCTTTACAACTTGCAGCGAGATGCCACTACTCCTCAACCGATACAACAGAATATCGTTGATTTTCTGGCACGCGCCAACCTCCCTCAAATCTCTTCGTCACAGTTAGATTTCCTAAACGCGCCTATCCAACCTGAAGAAATCCAGAAAGCGATCAACTCCACTCCGATAGGGAAGGCCCCAGGACCGGACGGTCTGTCCGCTGCCTATTATAAAGCTTTCCAGTCTATACTGGTCCCTCAGCTGACCCGTCTCTTCAACTACATACAACAGCACGGCGAAATACCAGAAGAGATGCTGAGAGCTACGATATCAACTATTCCCAAACCGGGTAAAACCCCAAACCAATGCCCTAATTTTCGGCCCATCTCATTGTTAAACGGCGACACCAAACTGTATGCCAAAGTTATTGCCAATAGACTGAAGGGAATCTTGCCTGACATCGTCCATAAGGATCAATCTGGCTTCACCTCGGGGCGTCACGGTGCGGATAACACTAGGAAACTCATTTCTCTGATTGAAAAAACCACACGTTCCCATACACCTACACTCCTGTTAGCTCTAGACGCCGAGAAGGCATTTGACAGAGTTCACTGGCTATATTTGGAGGAAACCCTTCAGGCTTTTGGAATTAGAGGACAGATCTTACAGGCTATCCTGGTGCTCTATTCCACACCAACAGCGCAGGTTACCAACATGGGCTTTCTCTCACGACCCTTCTCTATCACAAATGGGACGAGACAAGGCTGTCCCCTCTCCCCGCTAATATTTAACTTGATCCTGGAGCCACTAGCAAAAACAATTCGAGATTCGCCAGACATCACGGGTATCACCTGCGCCCGCTCAGACCATAAAGTAGCGCTTTTTGCGGACGATATCATGTTAACGCTTACCAACCCGGAGAAATCACTATCAAGGCTCACTCAGATATTGAATGAGTATAGCCAAGTGTCCTATTACAAGCTCAAAGTAAACAACACACAAGCCCTCCCATTAAATGTCGCAACAAATGTCAAGACAGCACTGCAGAAATTATAGCCATTCCAATGGAGGAAGGATACGATATCCTACCTAGGTGTTGAACTAGGCAATACAGTGGCGAAAACATACAGTAGTAACTATCCAAAACTCTTGAGAGCAATCCAGACGCAACTAGAAAAGTGGAAGACTCTTTATATCTCCTGGCTGGGAAGAATTGCCGCAGTCAAGATGATGCTCCTGCCCAAGTTCCTGTACCTTTTCCGGACTCTCCCGATCATGGTGCCAAAATCCTTTCTCCAGCAGTCACAAAACACTATAGATTCGTTTATATGGGGTGGGACGAAGCCTAGAATCAAGCGAAGTTTAATGCAACTAAGCCAGAAAGAAGGGGGTTTTGGTGTTCCAAGCATAGATTACTACTACAAAGCCACTATCTTAGAACAACTCACCCTATGGAACCTCCCGGTCAACTGCAAACAATGGCTAGAAATAGAACAAGACCAGATCCATCCCCGTACGCTACAGCAAGTAATGTGGTCCAAATCTCCCTTGCACAATACAGAATCCAGCTCACTCTACCATACCACTTCGACGGCTTTAAAAATTTGGACGTCAATAAAGAGGGCTGAGCACATTCATACATTTCCAACAAAACACTCTCCAATCAGGATGCTAGAATCAGAAATCCCTGATATATCTCTGGCCAATTGGGAAACACTTGGAATTACAAGTATAGCACAACTGTTTCTGGATGAAGGTCTGAACACGTATGAGTCTTTACAAACTAAATTTAATCTCCCTAAACACGACTTCTACAAATATCTACAAATTAGACATTTTCTGAACTCCCACATAGGAAGCCTTTCCAGACTACCCACGCCCTTTGAACGCATATGTTTTCGCAATGCTGGGTGTCGAAAAGGGCTGTCCAATGTATACCAAGCTATTATGCCTGGCCTAGGGCCAACCAAACCGTCACATATTCAAAGATGGGAACAGGACCTCAATATTGATCTCCCATTGACGGAATGGACCCGAATAGCAACTATTTCTTCCAAATACACCAAATGTACAAACCATGTAGAAAACAGTCGAAAGATATTGTTTAGATGGTATAAAACACCTTCAACGCTACATAAGATGTTCCCTAACGAATCAGACATTTGCTGGAGATGCAACACTGCGAAGGGCGACATGCTACATATTTGGTGGACTTGTCCCAAAATATTGCCGTTCTGGCAGCTGATTAACAACCTACTCTCAGAGATATTTAACACATTGATAAAAGTTACACCAGCGATGGCACTCTTGAACCATGGTATACCCGACCTAATCCCAGAGGCTAGAATACTAACCTTTCACATCCTTACTGCGGCGCGCTTACTGATACCACGGCACTGGAAATCTACGGCTGTACCTAGCAGAGAAAGTCTACTCCATCTAATAGATTCGAACCTTCTACATGAAAAATATGCTGCCACGACCCCTGCACAAGTTAAAAAAGGTCTAGCAACTCACAGGTTATGGGAGAAATGGAAACAGGAGCATCCAACAACTTCCATCTGACTACTCTAGAAGTCCGTTCTTAAAAACTGAGGCACACAATGACTACCTCAACTTTCCACTGGTTGATCCAACGACACCGGGTTATCTGACATTCAGTGAATTATTTCCCCCCTCCCCCCCCCAGGATGATAGCTTGGACCCATGGACAATGCAATCCACATTCCCTCTCACTCCTCCCCCCCTTCCCTTTCCCCACCTCTACTCACCTTTCTTGCTTCACCGCTGTTTCTCTCTTCTCTCCAGTCTCCACTGGAAATTTCTTTGTTACCTGAAAATCAAAAAAAAATTCAAATTAAAAAAAAAGAATAGACTTACGTTGGGCAAAGAACATTAGCTTGCGAGCCCTTTAAATATTTGAATTTCACGCAGGTGCGCAATGACGTCAAATGCACCTGCGCTTAGTGGCAAAAAGACGCGTCATTATTATTTGGACGTGAGGGAGCTCACATCGGTGCACAGGGCAGAGGAATGCCAGCGGCGTCCCCGCCTAGGGTGCAACGCCAGTCCCCGCTGCACCCCCATTAGACCACCAGGTACTCTCCTTACATTACCCCCCTCCTGAAAGGGCCACTGGACCCCTAAGCTTGTTTGGAAACCCAGCATAAAATTGCCTTACCAGCTGATCAGCCCGAACATCAGAGGCAGGGACCTGCGACCTTTCCTCAGGACCATAACCTTTCCAGTGAATGAGATGTTGGAGTTTATCTCTGGAAAGGCGGTAGTCCACCAACCTCTGAACAAAATACTCAGGCTGACCTTCCACAGAGATGGGAGGAGGAGGAGAACTCTAGCAAGCTTTAAAAGAGAAACTTGAAAAGAAATAGAAATCTTGAGTTCAGGAGGCAGATCTAACCTGACATTACTGGAATTAATTATCTCAGTCACAGAAAAAGGGCCAAACAATTTAGGACCCAACTTGGTTGAAGGAACTTTTAGAGGAATGTTTTTAGAGAACAACCATATCCTATTACCCACCTGATAGGTGAAACTCTCCGATGTCTATCAGAGGCTCTTTTTTGGCAAAGAGTTTTGGACCCCATGCCACCTTTTAGAAAAATTATCAACTAAATTATTCAAACACACAGTCCAGTTTAGGGGTTAGGGATAGGCACTGCCCTAGCCACATGCCAGCAATGAATCCAATAAGAGAAAAGAATGCCAATACTTTATTTTGCTGCAAATAAGGTGTTCCCAAAATTGATTCCATGATGCTGTAGACACTTTACAAAGATCAAATGTTTCAGGACCACATGGCACTTCCTCAGTGATAATTAACCAGCAAGACTGTGCAAATTTATAGGCAAACAAACTGCGACCCCTAGTGATGATTAACAGGTACATATAGAAAAAAAGTTCTTTAAAATGTCCATTTTACATTGAGTCCATTTTCATATTAATGACATCACACAATGTTAAACATCTAAGTGCTCTTTGTTCTTTGATTTTGCCCACCATAGACCATCTTGTGAATAACTATCATCCCAAAATTACATGTATTGTTTACATGTTATACCACCTAAAATACATATTGAAAGTTATAATTAATAAAAGTTGCTGGTAATTACTCGCTGACTAGGATACGAGTACGAGAAGGATGCCTATACCTCACTTGTATACTGTTGGGTTCTACCTTAGGGCTGTAAAGGAAACGTGTATATTAATTTATTATTTTAGAGATAACAGAGAAAACAGTTCAATCCACTGGGGGATGGGGGATAGAGTATCGAGCTTCCAAATCCAAAAGCATTTTTTTTATCAATATTCACATAACTCATTTTGATTTCTTCTAGAACTTGCCATCGTAATTGTGCTACATTATGTTTGCACTCTGCCCAGTGTTGACTTGCAGAGGTACAGTAACTTTTGAATGTGCATATCGGATAGAGCTAAAATGCTCATTTCATCTTACCCAAGGTATTGTAAAAAATGGAGATCTTCCTGTGGATGAGTGAGTGGCATTATTATAGGCAAAGGAAGAAAATCTGCCCACAAAGATAGATTGCTGGACACATAACACATGAGAAGCTAGTCCAGTGACTAATTTGTCCTCAATGTCTGGCCATTTGTCTGAGGATGATATGCCAAGGAGAAGGACAAATCGGTACCCATAAGAGAACAAAAAGCCCTCCAAAATTTAGACACAAATTGAACCCCCCTATCAGAGAGAAGGTTCAATGGGGCTCCATGAAATTTAAATATGTTAGCTAAGAAAAGAGATTTACCAGAGGGGAGGGAGGGAAGGGAAATAAAATGAGACATTTTACTAAAGCGGTCTTTCACCACCCAAATGACCATACACCCCTTAGAAGAATGAAATCCATAGAGACGTGGGTCAATGGCCTTTCTGGTATAGGAAGTGACTGTAGCAGCCCTTGAGTTAGAGACCTGGGCATGACTCAATATAATTATCAACATCCTGTCTGAGAGTTGACCACCAAAGTGTGCGAGACAAAAGAGAACAGGTCTTATTGCGGCCTGTGTGCACAGCAATCTTAGAATTATGAGCCTTGAGAAAAACTGCTCCAGGAAGGGTCTCAGGAACAAACAGCTTACCAGGGGGAACATTAGAAGGTGAATTAACTCGAGCTTCAGTCAAGGAAGCATATAGGTCAGGACTCATTGCTGCCACAATCACTTGCTTAGGAACAATGGACACAGGTTCAGAAACCTCCTTAAAACTGGAGACAAAACTTCTGGACAAAGCATCTGCCTTGGCATTCTTCTCCCCCAGCCTATGAGTAATGGTGAAATTAAAGCCCATCTGACCTGTCGGGATTTAAGTGCTTGGCAGATGCAATATACAACAGATTCTTGTGATCAGTGAATACAGAGATCACATGCTTTTTTCTTTGAAAAAAACGCACAAGGATGGATTTTGGGTGGTGCTGCGGCAATACTGCTCTAACTCCAAACTCAGAAGCATCCACCTCTACCAGGAAGGAAAGAGAGGAATCCGGATGCCGGAGTACTTGAACTGAAATGAAAAACTTTTTTTTTAATAAGGTAAAAGCTTCTATAGCCTCGACAAACCAAATACTGGGGTCTGCCCTCTTCTTGGTCGAGGCAGTAATTGGAGCTACCAGGTTAGAGAAATCTTTAATAAGCTGCCAATAGTAATTGGCAAACCCCAAAAATCTTTGAATTGCCTGCAACGAAAGGGGCTGCGCCAATTCTAGAATGGTCTGTACCTTGGTGGGTTCCATTTCTAGACCATTCTGGAAAATAATGTACCCCAGAAAATGTACAGAGGAAACCTCAAACACACACTTTTCAAGCTTGGCATAAAGCTGGTTCTGTCTTAGCCTGCCTAATACCTTTTGAACATGAATACAATGAGTAGACAAATTTGGAGAATAAATCAAAATCTCATCTAGGTAAACCACTACATAGCGCCTCACTGAAATATAATTTATGAACTCTTGGAAGACAGCTGGGGCATAACATAAACCAAAGCATTACTAAGTAGGGATGCACCGAATCCACTATTTTGGATTCGGCCAAACCCCCGAATCCTTGGCGAAGGATTCGGCTGAATACCGAACAAATTCTGAATCCTAATTTGCATATGTAAATTAGGGGTGGGAAGAGGAAAACACTTTTACTTCCTTGTTTTGCGACAAAAAGTCACACAATTTCTACTTCCCACCCCTAATTTGCATATGTAAATTAGGGGTTGGGTTCGGCCAGGCAGAAGGATTTGGCCGAATCCGAATCCTGCTTAAAAAGGCCGAATCCTGGCCGAATCCCGAACCGAATCCTGGATTCTGTGCATCCCTATTACTAAGTACTCATAATGCCCATCCTGGTTGTTAAAAGCTGTCTTCCACTTCCCTTATTATAATTATATTGTAAGCATCTTTAACTCTGTCAAAGAGTTCAGAAATCAAAGGAAGGGGATAGAGATTCTTTACCGTGATCTTATTCAACCCCCTGTAATTGATACAAGGCCTTAGACCCCCATCTTTTATTTAGACAAAAAAGAACCCAGCCCCTGCTGGAAAAGAGGAAGGCCTTGTAAAACCTCTATTTAGGTTCTTTATGTACTCCTCCATGTCCTGAGATTCAGGTATAGAAAGAGGATAAGTTCTACCCTTAGGAGCAGAGGAACCTGATATTAAATCAATGGCACAATCATAGGGCCTATGGGGTGGAAGGGTCTCAGCTGGTTTTTTAGAGAAGACATCTGAAAAAGAGGCATAAAAAGGAGGTAACCCTTCTATGGAAGTTGCAGCTAAGGTAAGGGAGGACTTAAAATATTAAGGCTTACAGGATGCAATCCAAAGAAGTATCTTGCTGGTGAGCCAGTCCACCCATTGATGATGTTTCTGCAACCAGAGGAGGCCTAAAATGATAGGGGTCTGGGGACATTCGATGACATAAAAGGAAATTTGTTCGTAATGATTGTCTAAAGACCTACTGTCAAAAATCCACACTTGAAAGAAACCAACCCACTACCATGGGAACTGCCATCAATAGCCACTAATCTAAGAGAGGGAACAAGTAGCTTTATGGTTATCCCATGTCTACGTGTGAAGGATATATCCAGAAAATTCCCAGCTGACCCCAATCTATTAAGGCAGAACACTGTGCGCAACTCATCCCAATTTAAGAAAACTGCGAGTAATATCTAAGAAGAGAATACTTGTTGGAGAGTTAAAATGACAGGACCCAAGCAGGACTCCCCAGACCTTCTCAGGCTCTGCGTTTTTTTGGCTTCTTGGGACGAGAGTCATGGAAATGCCCCTTATCCCCACAATAAAGACATAAACCATTTGCCCCTCTACGACCCTTCTCCTCAGAAGACAAATGGGTTGACCCCAGTTGCATGGGCTCCTCCGTGGGTCTGAGAGCTGAGAGAGAGGATACAGGGGTCAAATCTTGGGATATAACTGAGAGGCAATTGTAGCTGCTATCTCCAAACGCCTCTCCCTATGCCTCCTATCTATCTGGATAGCCAGATGCATAAGGGAGTCAAGAGAAGACTGTGTCGGAAAATTAAGCAGGCTATCTTTGATAGCTGCATCATTCCAGCCAGTCTCTACCGCTCAACAGTGGAATTCAGTACAACAATTCTCGACCCAGGATTTCCTTGCCTAAGATTACATATGTCTGCGTCTGCAGAGGCAGCGCCATTGGGATCATCTTAGATAAATTGCCATTGCCTTGAAAAAGGCATTAAAAAAGAGATGGGCTGGGTCACTAGAGGAAAGGCTAAAACCCAAAAGCTGTGCATCCAAAAATGTATTCTTGACTCCTCTGTAGGCAAGGGGTGAGGTAAGAAGCCGAGGTGGAGCTTTGGCTCCACAAAGGCGTTACCCACAGAAGAGGTTAGCGGCCTGTTTGCCTGGACTGGTGCGGACACAGAAGAGATAGGTTGCTGCTGAACTTGATCCAGCCTCGCAGATAGTCCCTGGAGATATTGACCTATTTGGTCTTTTCTCACCTCCTGTTTTCCGAGGCGCTGAAGGAGACCTGTCAGGATCACCTCCGTCATACAGGGAGAGGCAGGAGATCCAGCAGCGTCCATTTTCTGACCCAACATAATGTGACGTTAGGTATCCCAAACCCAAAACAAACAGCTCACTGTTCTGCCCTTCGCTTCAGGAGGAACCCTCCGCTACTCGAATGCCACCACGTGTAAGAGAACCTATTAAAAAGTTCTGGGCAAGCAAGGGCACCGTATGTACAAACAAGAACGGAGAATAGGAACGTGGTCAAGTACAGGCCAAGTCGGTACCAAATCAGTCAGCGCAGAACAAAATTGGAAGGTAAGAACATAGTAAGGGTCACAGGCTAGGTCGGTATGCACTAAAGCAGATATAGGCAGTATACAAGAGAATGGTCAAGGTACAGGCAGGAATCAGGGCATGCAGCAGACTAGGCTTGGTCAGGGGTCAGGCAGGGCCAAAACTGGACTGAACACACTCAGAAACACACCCTGGAACTATAAGAAAAGACCTACATTGGGCAAAGAAAATTAGGTTGCGAGCCCTTTAAATATTTGAATTTCAAGCCAGTGCGCAATAACACCACGTATACCGGCACTTAAACCTGGAAGGATGCATGTCATTATTATTTGGATGTGAGGGAGCGTGCATTGGTGCGCAGGGAAGAGGAAGGCCGCTGGGGGCATCCCTGCCTTGGGTGCAACGGTTGTCCCCGCTAGACCACCAGGTACTATCCTTACAGGAGTGATATCATGACATCTTCCTTTTTTACACACATATAAAACAAAACAAGTAAAGTACAGTTAAGTAATCACTCTTCAATAAGTCTGTGAGGCTTTCTTACAATCCTCCCACTTGAGGTTCTAACGGGAGATGTGTGGGTCTCTGACTCTTCAAGATTTCTTTCAGGTGTAGCACCACTCTGGACTTGTTCTTCTGTTGATAGAATGCTCTGTGTATCTTCTTGACTCCAAACCACATTTGATTCATCATCTCTCACCATTGGTTTACTTAAGTCTCTTTCTTGAGTTTTTTTCAAGAACCTTCTATTCCTCCTGTATTTCTGGCCATCAGGTGTCTGTACAATCTAAGACCTTGGTTTATCTTACCTTGGCTGATTTTAGCTGGACCCCATGTTCCGTTCTGCCATATACAGGCTCGGACTGGTAATCTGTCCGTTCGGGCCAGAGGGGCAGCTCTGCCCTGTGTTTAAGTGGGCTGCCCGCTGCCTGATTAGATGCGGCACTTCAATTGTATGCTATAAATCACAGCCTGCAGAGTCAGTACCTGTCCTAAACCAGAATGAAACTAATCCATGACTCGCTGTCTGCTTCTTGTAATCTTGACATCCCTCTGCTCTGTCTCTGGTTCCTTCCACACTCTCTGGCATGGCTCAGTGCTCACGCTTGCATCCCACCTTCACTGCTATGTGTAATGTAACAGAGCAGAGAGAGGGAGGGGGAGAGGACTGCAGAACCTTTTAATTTGTGGGCAAGGACACCTGCATGACATCACCACACGCTGGTTTATTTACAAACAAATGGTGAAGCGCTGTATTTGTACTATACTGTACATTTTCCAGTGGAACAGGAAGATAAGCAGATCTAAGAAAAGGAGATATGTAAAATTATGGTTTGACTGTAATTTAAAAGGGGAGGTAGGGAACAGGGGTTTTTTTTTATCAGGAAAACAGAAGCTATGATAAACATGATATTAGCCTAATATTGTAGTCATAATTGTGACATGGAGGCTGCACAGTTTTAGTGGAGTGCATTAGAGAATGTCCTATTTATAGCAACTTTCTGTGTGGGCTGTTTTGTTATACTTTCACCAACTTTAAGTTGCTGTAAAGGTATAGTTGTTTGATCAAAATAGTGTTTTTGTTTTATTTGTCTTTCAGTTAAGATTGTTGCAGAAATTGTTTTAAGGTTCAGGAGATTTGAGGATGTTAACAATCTTGTTCTGACCCATCTGCCCATCAATCTCTGGGGATGCTCCAATATCTTCCATTGGTGTGTGCCTCTAGTTCATGAGCGACAGAAAAGGGTCTGTTCCATCCTCCTTGGCTTTTTTAAGCATCAATTTGACAGTCTGTACGCTCCGCTCTGCTAATCCATTGGACTGTGGATGATGTCGACTTGATGTTGTGTGGGAAAACTCTGATACTTTAGCAAAAACTTTGAATTCCACATTGTCTGACATGGTTGTGATTTGAGGAGGACTTTCACACTTCTAGTGTATTTAACCACTCAACTTCAACGTATTTTGAATAATAATCCACAATTCATAGGTATTCCTGTTGATTAAAATTGAACAAGTCCACTCCTATTTTCTGAAGAAAAAAGGAGGCGTTGTAGTAGGGGAGTGCGAGTCCTCGTGGATAATCCGCCCACCAGTGAGGCCAAGAAATCCGCTCTGGAAGCGGCAAACTAATGATCCAAATCAGGCAATGGTGGACTCAACCGGACGAAAGTCAAATGAACCAATATGGTAAAATATATGCGGCTTTATTGAAAAAATGCTTAAAATTAGCAAATAGCGGGCAGGGGAACAACAGCTTTATGCATTTCGTGACATAAGTGTCACTTCATCAGAAGCATAGGTGCCCTGGCGTAGGCAAGTCTTGCGCAAGAGGTAACGTTCAGTAAAATCCGCATCTTAGTGAATTTGCATAGTTACGTCCATTCGCCAGAGTACAAATTCGCCAGGCGTTAGGGAGCAAAGTACCAGTAGAGTCTATCTCCTTCACTAGTGAAGCTACAGCAGCGACCGTGAAGTGAAGTACCGAACCGTCACGCTGGCGAATTTTTGCCCACATTAGTCACTTCACCCTGTATTAAATATGCCCCTAAGAGTATCCACCCGCTGCCACATATTATTGCTTTGTGATATTTTGCTTTTGCAGCCTTGAGAAATGTATGCAGAACTAGACAGATAACGTCTTAGCTTTTGCCTTGAGACATGCTGGCCTCGCAGTAAGATATGTAACCACAAAATAACAGCTAAAGCTATTCTGCTGAAGAACTAGGATGACTCTTTGTAAACTGTACTCCCTGATCTGTGCACAACTGTTGAGGGGCGTGTAAGGGTATATAAATGTTGTCATGTACAGCAATAAAGCGAACAAGTCTTTTGCCATACGTGAATGTGTACATAGGCAGCAGAAGATGGTTTTGACAGGGGTGGCCAGGATGATGGGCAAATGTGCCGCGCGTAGCGCGGTGGCAAAAATTTGGCCACGCCCCTTTTTGATCACTCCTTTTGGACTCCATCCCCTTTCCTGTGTGCTTTCACTGAATTTTCAGGAAAATCAAACCATAGCAGTGGGGGCAAAATTTGCTTAAAGTCTGGCACTGCAGGAAGGGGATAATAACACCACATGTACAATTTTAACTGAGAGCTGTGAATGCTGCACTACAAGCACATTATGGGGTAAAGGGGGAAAAAGATTCTGGCACCTAAAGTACATTACATGCAGAGACTACGGGGTACTAAAAAGACATAAAGGAGCAGTAGGTACTGATCTCCCAAGAACATAATATAGAGAAGGCACCACAAGCCGAGGCACTGGCACACCAAATACATACATATAGAACAATGGACAACGGCCACACAAGCAGTAAGATATAGAGAATACTGACAGGCCAAGCATAATAAAAAAGTACAAGAATGCATTATATAGTAAGAATCAGTGAGCACAGGCACTCTCCCAAGTTCTAGCACCCCCCCATGCACTGCCTCACTCTATTGCTCTGCCAAAATGCAAGGTATGAGGAACTGTAGGCCTGGAGCAGTGTGTAACCTGTAGGAGGGAAAGCCATGAAGTGACTGCATTAGTAATGTGAAAAATCTCTCACTACATGGATACCTTTTCTGCTAGTCAGACAGCAATGTTATATTATTATGGGGCAGTTGTATATATTTTCCAATCCCACAGCATCAGCATAATAATTATATATAAACATAGTAATTTAGGTTGAAAAAAGACACGTCTAGCCTTTTTAAAACCTGTCTAACTTCTAGCCGATACAAAGGAAGGAGAACAGCCCCTTCTAAAGCTTATCCAATTTGCTTCAAAAAATGTCTTCCTGACTCCAAGATGCAATTAGACCATTTTCTGGATTAACTTTGTACTAAGATCTTTAACCCTGTATTTTCTGTATACCCCCCACCCAGAAAGCAGGATGGCACAGTAGAAATTCCATGTATAAATACCCCTAGATCTCATAGCAGAATGGCAACTTAATTTATAAATCCCCCAGAATTCACAGCATAATTGCAATTTCATTTATAAATAACCCCAGAATTCATAGTAGAATGGCAATTCCATGTATAAATACCCCCAGCATTTATATCAAGTTGGGACAGTGGCAATTCCAAATATAAATAACCCCAGAATTTATATCAAGATGTCACAGTGGCAATTCCATGTATAAATGCCCCCAGAATTCATGGCAGGATAGCACCATGGCAATTCCATGTATAAAACCCCCAGAATTCATAGGATGGCAAAGGGGCAATTCCATGTATAAATACCCCCCAGAATTCATAGGATGGCAAAGGGGCAATTCCATGTATAAATGCCCCCAGAATTCATGGCAGGATAGCACCATGGCAATTCCATGTATAAAACCCCCAGAATTCATAGGATGGCAAAGGGACAATTCCATGTATAAATAACCCCAGAATTCATAGTAGGATGGCACAGTGCAATTCCATGTATAAATACCCCCAGAATTCATGACAGGATGGTACCATGGCAATTCCATGTATAAACTCCCCAGAACCCATAGCAGGATGGCAAAGGGGCAACTCTATGTATAAATACCCCACAGAACCCATAGAAGGAGAAGAGTAGATGAGCACATTGACAAATTGGCAATGATCAGCCACTCACCCTCACCAATGGGTGTTAAAGGGGTTGTTCACTTTTGAGAATACTTTTAGTATGATGTACAGAATAGTATTCTGAGACAATTTGCAATTAGTTTACATCTTTTATTATTTATGTTTTTTGAGTTATTTAGCTTTTTATTCAGCAGCTCTCCAGTTTGCAAATTCAATCTGGTCGCTAGGGTTCAAATTACCCTAGCAACAATGCATTGATTTGAATAATAGACTAGAATATGAATAAGAGAGAATGGAAAATGTAGTACTTAAAAAGTAGTATCAATACATTTGTCGCCTTACAGAGCATTTGCTTTTTAAATGGGGTCAGTGACCCCCCTTTGGAAGTTGGAAAGAGACAGAAGAAAAATGCAAATAATTAAAAAACTATAAAAAATAAATAAGGAAGACCAATTGAAAAGTTGCGTAGAATTGGCCATTCTATAACATACTGAAAGTGAACTTAAAGGTGAACCACACCATTAAGAAATGCATAAAGCTATTAAAATAGATTTGCTGTAGATTCCTTGACATAGATTTGCCTGGGGTAAACACGGTTCTAGTTGTCTGCTGTTCCTTTTATTCCTGTCGCCTGCGATTACATTATAATACATTTATAATAAGTTAGGGCCAGGGATTGAGACCTTAGCACAGTATTTCCATTTAAATTGTGCCAATACGTGTATATCAGAGTCCAGTATAAGATATATCTGTTACAATGGATGATGTATGCATCTTCACGTTTCACAAATATATAAGGGATTTTTCTTTAGATAGCATTATTTACCATTAAAATAATCACATGCAATGACGAGTATTGTACTGTAAGATGCATGAGAGGGATGAGAGACGAAGCTGCATTTTGCCGATTTGCGCTGCACAGAGACAACTTTGGATACTGCGCTCTATTTGCACTGTATGGAACGCATGTGCAGGCCTATCCGTGCATTCCTATGTACTCCTTACTCCTGACAGGCGCTAACACGATGCTCGCTTCTCTTCCGGACTGCAGCTGTGCGGCAGACGGAGCTTCCTTTCATTCGCTGGCCACTTCACCTTTACCGGCTTGGAGGGGGTTGTGCAAAATGAAAGTGGACTGGCTGGGTAAGGGAGCCAGCCCAGATACGCACCAGCTTACTCACAGGCGCCAACGCGATGCTTGCTTCTCTTCCGGACAGTAGCCGTGCAAAAGGCGGGGCTTCCTTTCCGTCGCTGGGCACTTCCACTACCGGTTTCTAGGGGGTGGTGCAAAATCGAAGTGGAGAGGCCAGGTAAGGGAGACAGCCCAGACACACACCGGCTTAAAAGAAAAAAGGCAAAAAAAAACTGTAAAAAAAACAAAATAATATTTTTTTTTTATTTAAAAAATGGTTTTAAACTGGAGGAGGAAAATTCTGGGGGGGCGACGGCCCCTGTGGCCCCCCCGGGTTCTGAAGCCTATGAATGTGTATGTGTGTACTCCAAGGGCGTGCTCAAGTGGTGATCAGTAGGCAAGCGTTCAGTTATATATAGTTTTAGGCTCTTTTTTTCAAAGCATTGTTGAATGGTCCTGATATTTGTTGCATAATCAAGAGCCAGATTTTTCATATTTTATGGACAACACAATGGGAAGACATTAGGTGATCTTAAGGGTTTAGGGTTTTTTTTTAACTGGCATTAAAGTGTCATATTTTGCACAATTTAAGGGCAAAAAGGGCAAATTATAAATGTAACAATAGGTAAAATTGCTTGCCATGGTTTAGTGTCTAAGGGGGGCCCCGCCATGCTTCACTTACTTGATTAGCCGTGCCCCCTGCTTTCAGCGTGCTGCACAGCAGCTCTGTGCACGTAAGATTTTCTCCTATTAAGATTTGCTGTAACCTCATTGGTCCTTTAAGCATAAGTCCCGGTAAATCTGCATTGGTATTGGATCCCCTTATCCAAACCCTGTACAGCTTTACCTGGACTTGTTCTTAAAGGACCACGAGGGTACAGGAAATCTTAATAGGAGAAAATCTTCCATGCACAGAGCTGCTGTGCAGCACGCTGAAAGCAGGAGGGCCAGACTAATCAAGTAAGTGAAGCATGGCGGGGCCCCCCTTAGACACTAAACCATGGCAACCAAATTTGGGGGGAGATCTGGCCAATTTTTTTTTACTTGCAGATCACCAATGGATTTTTATAACTTGTGGGGGGGGGGGCAGGCCATCAATTTTTTTTACTTGCAGGGGGGGCCCTGATCACCAATGTTTTTTTTTTAAAAAAAACTTTTATGGGGGGCCCCTGATTTTAACTTATAGGGGCCCCTGATCACCAATTATTTTTTTTAACTTGTAGGGGGGACCTGACCACCAATTTTTAAAAAAATTTTTATGGGGGGCCCTGGCACCATAGTTTTTTTTAATTTATAAGGGGGCCTGACCATCAATAGCTTTTTATAACGTGTGTGGGGGGTTACCTTTTTTAGCACTGACGTCTATGTGGTCTTTTAACTGTAGTGTGGAGTGGGCGTGATCTGGGGTGGGGTTTGGGGGCCAGGGTGGGCGGGCCCTGGGGGGCCCTGAACATTTTGTTGTACGGGGCCCCGTGATTTCTAATGGCGGCCCTGGTGACAAAGAAAATACAACTACATGAAAGCCGTTATTTCAGGACTACCTCCACTATGTGTGAAGCTGTTTAGTTATATGCAGCTGGGGCTTGGAGCAAATCCGCTTCTCTCACCCTGTAAAAAACGACATAGGTTGAGAGCAATGGAGCCAACATTATATGTGCCCTTGGCCTTAGAATTTAATGTGGTTGGATCATTAACTTCTCAGTACATACATGCCCCACTGCTCTCCTATGCGCCCAGTGTATAAAGGAATTGCCAAAAAATCCACACCTCATTTGGTAAACCTGTAAGAATAAAATTATTAAAAGGAATAACCTGTGGCTGGAAAGAGATAATAGATATTCTTAATGCCCAACAAACAGAAATTGTAAAAGCTGTCCAAAAAAGATTTTCTTCATGTTCTAAATTTTCTATTTTTGCAGACCTTGGTATAGCAGCAACAATCCCTATTCCATCCCTTCAAGTTCTGCTTAATCAGGAAGTTGTTGAAGTACATGGATTGAGTGCTCCATAATTTTGCTGAGAAAGAAATACCTGCTAGCCAACTGTTCAAAGATGCTTTTGAGAACCCCACTATTTTTGAACTTCACAAACTGCACCAGTAGAGCTTTTAATAGGGATGCACCGGGATTAGGTTTTGGGATTTTGTTGAATCTCAGATAAGGTTTGGGATTCTAATGAATTCAAGACTTTTTCAGCAGAATTTGGTTGAATCTAAGCTAGTGGCCAAACCAAATACATATTGTTGCAATTGTAGTGTAGTGTGAAATTGTATTGTAAAACACTAACTATCCATTTCCAGGGCATTGCATATTAATTCTTTATGGGTAAACAATAGGGACAGTGCTGGACTGGGAGTTTAAAGCAGCCCTTGCAAAAAAATTAAGCAGCCCACGTGTGTGATGTATTTAGGGGCATATTTATCATGCAGTGTAAAATGACTGTATAAAAAGCTGTGTAAAATAAATGGCAAATCTTTTTACTACACGCGAACACCAGATTTGCCGCTATTTTACATTGCTTCTGGTGGAAGTCACTCTAAAAATGAGTAAAAAATGTACTCTGCTTTTTACACTGTGTGCAGTGACACACAGGGCCGCCATCAGGGGGTCACTGTGATGTGTGGTGTATTATCCTACCGTTTTTTACACCACATTATTATGTTAATAGGCCCTTTAGTGTCTGTTATATTTGGGTTTGAATTTGTAATAAACTGGATGCATAAAGACTTTACTTACACACTGTATAGTCAGATAAGACCCAGATCATTAGGTGTAGCTAACAGAATATAGAACAATGCACTCATGGGGTCTTGCAAAGCTGTATGGTATTCCAGCACTGCACATCTGCTCGTAAAAAGTACATTATTCAGTACATAAGATGATCAGCATGTGCCCCTACATGTCGTCAGATGTTGCTATAATGTGCTGGAAGTCAAAAAGGCATATGTTAGAGAACTGAAAATTTTCACCAGTAAAACAGCAGAAGTAACTTTAAAGCCTGTGTCAGAGGAACACTAAAAATGGTCATCAGTAACAATAACTGCATATTTATTAATCCAATAAAAACTTTCAGGGAACACAGAAAGCATTGTGCCTGTGTTTTGTTTCTTGCAGTATCTTGGTTTGTCTATGGCAGCCCCGTCCCCTCTGTGGCAGTCTCAGACAGGGAGAGTTTGATACTTTGTATCAGCTGGGGCATTTGATACACAGAATATATGCAGGAAAAGATTCATGTGATAAAAACAACTCACCCTGGTGGTCCAGTGGTGCGGCAGGGACGCCCACCGCGCCATTCCTCTTCGGCCGCCATTGCGGCTACTTAGGGCGTGCACGCCTGGCGTGATGATGATGCCAGCACGCAAAGGCAAATATTTAAACGGATCCCATTCATTCACTCATTGCCGTGATAGGTTTATCCTGTGGTGCTTTTGAGCCTTGTGCTATCTGTTTGATCCTGTTCCTGATTCTGTTGCTTCTTGCAGGTACTGATTTCCTCTGACTGTTAAGGCAGGCTGAGTGCTATACTTAGTAGGGGTTGGCCCAGCAGAGTAAATAGTTCTTTGCTGCATGGACACCTCGAAAGCTCATTTACATAACAGAAAGGTCCCAGAGTGCCATTTACGTTATAAAGAGACAGTGGGAACATGAGCATCAAAGTGTTTCACCCACGAACATTCCTCAGTCCCAAAACCTTTCCACTGGATGAGATATTGTAAACAGTCTCTGGAGAATCTTTTCAGAATTTTTTCAACCTCATATTCTTGATGCAACAAGGACTGGAGTAGGGGAAGAAGTAAAACAATTAGACATTACAGGCTTAACAGGTGACACTGGATTAATAATTTCCATAATTGGTACCAATACATTTAGGGCCCAACTTGAGAGATGGAATTTTAAGATGGACATTCTTCATGGACAACCAAAGTTTGTCAACAGAGTACTGTGAAGAGATACTTAAGGTTTGTAGGCTTGTAGGCAGAAAAAAATTGGAGAGTGATGCCAAGGGTTTTACACAAAGATATCCAAAACTTGGAAACTAATTGGGAACCTCTATAGGAAACCATTTCTGCAGGAAATCCATGCAGGCAAAAATGTGCTGAATGGTTGGGAAAGTTCCACAGCTGAAGGGAGTTTGCATAGAGGAATGAAATGTGCCATCTTGCTGAAGAGGCCAATTACCACCCAAATACTGGTGTTCCCTTTGGAAGGTGGCAACTCTGCAATAAAGTCCATGGCTAAATGGGTCCAAGTACAAAAAGGAACAGGTAGAGGTTGAAGAAGACCACAAGGTAAATAATGACTGGGTTTCTGCATAGATAACCACCATACAAGACAATTAATAGTTAGAGTCTTTTTTACTCTTGGGTAGTCAGCTTGTTTAGCACAATGAGTCTGTTGTAGAACAAAGACGAAGCTCTGGAGGAATATACCATATAATGATCCACAGGAATAAAGCTCCTAGAATGAACATCTGCCTTTCTGTTCTTGGAGCCTGGATGATAGATAATTACAAATTAAAATAATAAAAACAAGAGTGCCCACCAAGCCTATCATGGATTCAGTCTTTTAAGAGCCTGGATGTATTACAGGTTTTATGGCCTGTAAGGATGGTTATGGGATGCAGTGTTGACACTTTTCTAAAGATAACTTGACAACCAGTAACTCCTGGTTTCCTATGTCATAATTCTGCTCAGAAGAGGAAAAAATCTTAGAAAAATAGGCACATGGATATAACTTCTTATCAGATGCTTGTCTCTGAGAGTTCCTGCTCCTATATCGGATGCATGAACCTCAATGAAGAAGGACTGAAGAGGATTAGGATGCTTGAGGACTATGGCTGAGGCAAAGGATTCTTTTAAAACTTTATAAGCTTTTAAGGCTTGTGGGTACCAAGAGTTAGGTACCTTTACAGAAAAGTGCCAGGATGCGAGAAGACAAACCTTGAATACATTGTCTATAATAATCAGAAAATCTCTGTATGACTTTAGTGCTGGTAGAAAGAGGCCATCTGGATTGCAAAGACTTTGGCAGGATCCATCTCAAAACCCTACTGAGAGATCATATAGCTAAGGTATGGAATTTATTTTCTTCAAAAACACATTTCCCCAATTTAGCATAGAGAGAAATTTTCCTTAAGTAGGAAAGCTGGGCTCTATGGCTGATAATGTCCTTGGAAAAAATGAGAATATCATCTAGGTAGACAACTACTGATTGTCCAAGCAATTCTCTAAAGATATCATTGATAAATTCTTGGAGGACAGAGGGTGCACTGCAGAGCCCGAACAGCATTACCAAATACTTATAATGCTCGTCTCTGGTGTTAAAAGCCATCTTCCAAGATCCCCTTTTTGTTGTAATGTAGGGTATCCCGAACCAAACTCAGAACTAACCCCAAGCACCCAGTCACGGCTCACTCTTCTGCCTATAGCAGCCACCTTTGGCTTTGGGAGATGCCACCAGGACTTAATGTGAGATGACCAAGATTTCTGAGCAGGTTAGGGAACCAAACGTATGTGGAAAGGATAGGGGAGCAGTCAGCAAGAACAGGCAGGGTCAATACCAGAAGGGCAACGTAGTACCAAAACAGATAACAGAAGAGTAGTCAATGTCACAGGCCGAGGTCAAACCAAACAGTAAAGTGGTACTACATCGGGATTCAGAGAATATTCAATATACAGGCAGAGGTCGGTACAGGCGGCAGGATAGCAGAGTCAAGAACAGACATGGGTCAAGAACAAAAACAAACTAAATAAGCACACCCAGGAACTATAGGAATAGACCTTTACATTGGGCAATGGGAATAGGACATTTGCGCCTTTAAATATTTGAATTTTGCACCAACCGCAAAGGTGGCATGCCGAAGAAAGCTGAAGATTTCCAAGCCACGTGGACCCGGTAGTGGCATCATCGTAAAGATGAAGCAGGCAGCAGGCATCCCCTCAGTGAGCACGATGGCCATGCCCGCTGCCCCACTAGACCACCAAGTATTCTTACATTACCCCCTGTAGAGGGGGCCAATGGGTGCCTAGGCTTATCAGGGAACCTCTAATAAATGACTCACCAGCACACACTGGCCTCTTTTTTGTTCGATGGTCTGTAGGCCCAGCAGGAGAAAGCGCAGGATGAGACAGGGTAGGAAGAAGACCGCAGATCCCCAGATGTGGCGAGTTCCAGAGACTGACAAAGAAATATTGTTAAATAATATTTGTAATCTATCTGCCTATAACTTGTCTTGGAGACATCATTATTAAATGAGGGGTTACATTTTGTGCCTGTACATAATAACATTTCTATTGATCTTATTAAATTAACTAGAGCACTGAAACTGAAGGCATATTATTCCAATAAACAGCAGGTTATAAAAAGTGTTGATACTATCATGTTAATGAAACAAAAATTGAATGTGAAAAGTAATTGTATGCCCCCTGGAAACTGTCCCTCCATTGATGCCTTTGAAACAGCAGTGATGATGGAATTGGACAAATTGTTATCAAAAAAAGACAATATGATATTTTATAACATTTCTAAATATGAGAAAATGGCAATTAAGTCATTAAGGTATAATGTTTCTATCCACATCACTAAGGCAGACAAGAGTGGAGGTATAGAGATTCTCAAAAAGAGTGACTATGATTGTGGCAATCACAATATCATTGGGATAATATTTTAGACTGTTTAAGAATTTAGACCTAGATACGAAATTCTTGTTGGTCACCTAATATTTTCTTGGTTGGTTTGGTTTTTTTTTTTTTTTTTTGTTAAGTATATAATACATAATTTTTATGAGATAGATGACAGCATAGGAACGATGCTGGAACGCATATGCGATCCATATCTTAGTTTCCCTAATCGCTTAGGTCACAGTAACAGTTTATAATGCGTTTTTGTTTATTACAGACTAACAATAGAACATCGCCACCGTGATGCTTTTCAAATATGCATGCTACTTCCGATGGAAGGGTCACTATTATAGTTTGTGAAGATACATTGAGTTTGTTCACATTAATTGATTCCATAGATGGTTCTCTAATAGGCTGGAACGCACAAGCGTTCCCAATCGTTATTCAAAGGACAGTGCTCCACTCCTCTGCTAACACCGGACGTTGAAATGACATCATAAGTCTGTACACATGGTTGCCTAACACGCCAGAACACACATGCATTCCAAATCAGTACCCAAAGGACATTGCTCTGCACCTCTGCTACCACAGAAAGTGGAAATGACATCACACGCCTGATTTTTGCAGAGGAAATCAACTTCTTTGGGTATAAAACCGCCATGGACAGTAAGACTCATTCTGCCTTTTTTTGATTTCTTCATCATTTGTGCCCCTGAGGAAGACCCTTAAGGTCGAAATGCATTGGGCTCACTAAGCATTATTTTGTGATTTTTTTTTTTAATATATTTTCTTTTTTTTTGTAATAAATTTATTTTTCTTTAATTGGGTGTGCTTTCCATTTTTGATTATCTTTTGTTATTTTTTAAAGACCCTTATTGCAAGCCTGCTATGGAACAGCACCATGTATTTTATTTAGAGGGTGTGCGCCTCCTCTCTGTATTCTATAGATGACTATGATTATGAAGCAGACCTTCTCAGGCTGACCTTCAACAGAGATTGGAGGAGGATGAGAGTTCTGATGAACAACTCTGGCAGGCGTCAATAAACAAACATGAAAAGAATTAGAAATCTTAAATTTAGGAGGAAAAGTTAACCTGACTGTGCTGGGATTAATAACCTCAGATAAAGGAAAAGGACCAATGAATTTAGGACCTAATTTGGCGGAGGGGGCTTTTAGAAGAATGTTTTTGGAAGACAACCAAACTTTATCACCAACCTGATAGTCAGGAGATACACTCCAATGAGAGAGCAAAAGGCCCGCCACAATTTAGACACACAGTCTAAGTCTGTCAGAAACAATATTTAATGAGGCCCAATGAATTTTAAATATGTTACACAAAAAGAGTTTGGCAAGAGACTTGGCAGAGGGGAGGGTGGGAAGGGAAATGAAATGTGATATTTTACTAAATTGATCCACTACTACACAGTATTCCCTTTAGAGTGAGGTAATTCCACAATAAAATCCATGGTGATATGAGTCCACTGGCATTTCAGGAAGAGGAAGTGAATGTAGCAGACCCTGAGGTAAAGACCTGGAAGGTTTAGAGCAGCGATCTTCAACCAGTAGTTCACCAACCACTAAGATGTTGCTCTCAGCAGCCACAAAGCAGGTGCTCATGCTCTCCAACTCTTTTCGAATGTGAATGTGGCTCATGGGTGAAAAAGGTTGGGGAATCCTGGTTAAGAGCATTGACAAACCGGGGAGGATTCAATATAGCTACCAACATCCTGTCTCAAGGTTAGCCACCAGAGCGTACGAGACAAAAGAGAACAGATTTTGCTATGATCCGGATGTCCAACTACTTTAGAGTCATGGGTTTCAGACAATCCTGCCTCCTGAAGGTTTTCTGGAACAATATAGTTCCAGAAACAAAAAAAGAAAAGTTTACCCAAGGGCATATTAGGCCTCAGACAATGAGGAAAATAGATCTGGACTTAGGGCTGCCACAATCACTTCTTTAGGTACTATAAAGTCAGTTTTAGTTTCCTCTTTAGGAGTGGAGACAAAATTTCTAGAGAGGGCATCTGCTTTTGCATACTTTTCTCATGGCATCTATGTTATAATGAAATGAAAGTGGGTAAAAAACAATGCCCATCTGGTTTGTCTGGGAGTTAGGTGCTTCAATGTATAACAGATTTTTATGATCAGAAAAGACTGTAATTACATGCTTAGCGCCTTCAAGAAGATGTCTCCATTTCTCAAAAGCCCATTTAATAATTCCCTGTTACCAATAAGAAATTCTTTTAAAAGAAAGCACAAGGATGAATTTTGTTGGTAACAGGGTGTCATTGCGGGGGCATGGCCACATGGCATGCAGTGCAGATACAATTAAGGAGCTCCGCAATCGTGCCCATCTCCAGTACCTGCACCCGAGTCACCTTTCACCCACAAAGTGACCCCTACTTCCCTTATGCCACAAGCGGCGAGAAGTGGAGAGGAGAGTTAGTGACATAGAGTATACCATCCAACCCATGCCCAACACGCTTCAGTCTATGGCCTGCAGAATAACAAAAATTGAGGCCAAAGCAGATGATTTGGAATATAGACTGAGGCAAAATAATATCAGAATAGTGGGGATGCCAGAGAGAGTGGAAGGTCGCAAACCAGAACTATTCCTAGAACAATGGCTGAAAGAAACTTTTGGCACAACACCTTCTACAAGGCCTATACTATTGAAAGAGCCCACAGAATACCAGGGCACCCCCCGCTTTCTGATAGCCCGGCTCCTCAACTATAAAGACACAGACACAATCCTACAAGATATCAGGAAAAAGGACAACTTTGCATAGGAAAACACCATATCGAGACTTCTCCCTAGAAATCCAGAAACAACTCTTGAAATTTACCGACATTAAAAAACGACTACAGAAGCTACATCTTCCCTATGTCATGATATTCCCAGCAAAATTACAAATTGTGTATGGGAACCAAACTCACTTCTTCAACTCCCCAGAGGAAGCTGCTGCATGGCTGGACAACAGGCAGCTGGGATCCCCACGGAGATGACATCTAGGAACACAATCACAGACCACCTAAATACAGACAAAACATTACAGTCAGCTCCAATAACCATAGAAAGGGCATGGGACTGAAGAGCTCCCACTCTTAAGCTCGGCACAACTTATCTGGACTCTGGTCAGGTTAATATTATAGTTACAGGTATATATCCACTATCACAAATGTTGAGGAAGATGGTGGATGGGGAGGGACAAGGGAATGTTATGTTAATTTTTTTATGCAGGTTGAAACTCTACCCAATATTGACACAAGCCAGTACACGCACATATTGGGCTAAATCAGATATAGCCAAGAATATAATCCACTATACAACTGGGCAAATATTTACTACTCCCGATATATGGCAGAAATAACCATTATTTCATGGAATGGTAGAGGCTTGGGTACATCAATTAAAAAGGGCCTAGTGAGCAACTTCCTGAGAAAGCATCACCCGCACATTATACTAGTACAGGAAGCTCATCTAGATGGAAGGAAACTGGCTACCCTAAAGAGACCATGGATATCAGTAGCCTATTACTACTTACTATTTTCTACATACTCCCGAGGGGGTCTCCATACTCTTAGCCAAATCATGTCTTTTTACCATACACCATGTTATTTTGGACTCAGGGGGTAGATAATTGATCATACAAAGACAAATACAGGGTAAACTACTCACCATTGGCAACATTTATATTTCTCCTCCCCCTATAGCGAGGACATCCTTCATACCATCATGGAAAAAATGGCAACCCTTCCATTAGCCCCAGTGCTAATAATGGGGGACTTTAACAATGTCATGAACGCCAATCTGGACAGGCTACCCAAATCAGCAAGACATGATTCATCCTTGGCTAGATAGGGTTAAACCTTTAACTTAACAGACCTGTGGTGCTCCAGGCACACAAATGGGGCACAATATACCTGTTACAGTGCCACACACCAGTGGCATAACTACCAGGGGAGCAGGAGGTGTCAATTGCACCAGGGTCCGCTCCCCCTCGGGGCCCGCCTGAACCCAGAGATCGCGCCATAGGCCATGACACCTCTAGAATTTTCCTCCTCCACTGACTTTTTTTTAGGTTTTTTTTTTTTGCGCTGTTGTGTGTCTGGGCGGGAGGGGCTTCCTCCCCTGTCTGATCCACTTCGCCCCCCCCAGCCATTGAAGTTGAAGTGGCCAGCGAGGGAAAGGATGCCCATCCTGCCGCAGTCTGCATCTGCCCGGAAAAGGACAGAGTATCACGTTGACGCGTGGACTAGAGGAGCAGCGCACCAACCCTTCATTTCCCAGGTCACTCACGGTCTGACCTGCCAGGCTGCCACGTCCTCCTCACTATGCCAGATCTGATCAGTGTGTGTGTGTGAGGCCAATAAGGATTACAAGTCCCCCACTGCCTCCAATTTCACCAACAGGCTGAGACAGTGCAGGAATACGGTCGTGGCTATAGATGAGGTAAGTGCCTGTAAGACTGAGCTGCTGCAGAACCACTTGATGATTCCCATGATAAATGGGAATGAATGTGGCTTGCTGAAACTGAGCTGCAAATGTATGGGCTGGTAGAGACTGTACATTGCAACCCCACAGGTTTTCATCATAGTTGTCCAGTCTACATTTCTCTGTCTGTCATTCTGTCATTCTACTGCAACTGCCAGCATTCAGCCTCAATAAAGTTTTAGTTGAGCAACAACTTTATAAATGCAGGGGTGCTTTATAAATATTAGGGACCATTGCACCACTAAGGACAGGCTTGAGTTTGAAATTGTTTCCAACCACTTACCCAGGCCATTGACTTTTATACAGTTTCTCACTTGTCAGACGTGTTACGCCAGTTTGGCCAATCATCCTGAAGATTTGGGGCACCCAATGCATGACCTGACTTGGGGGGGGGTCATCTGCTTAGCCAAAACAGCATGTTGGTGACTAATGACTAAAAAGCTCTGATTGCCCACTATAAGGATCACCTAAAAGTGCAGAACATTTTAAGTGCTACAGGGTGATATAAAATGATATAAACACCAGGGGCATCATAAATGTTCTGTTTAAACACTGCCCATCTGCCCATATTTTCACTTGGCATGTTGTCATAGGAATCATGTGAATAGTCTGTGATCAGCAGAGGTAAGGGAAGGGAGTGTGACTGTGGGATAGCAGGTATAGTAGGGAGAGATGGTGCCTATAGTAACAGTGGATAATAGTCTCTGGGAAGGGAGTGTGACTGTGGGATAGCAGGTATAGTAGGGAGAGATGGTGCCTATAGTAACAGTGGATAATAGTCTCTGGGAAGGGAGTGTGACTGTGGGATAGCAGGTATAGTAGGGAGAGATGGTGCCTATAGTAACAGTGGGATAATAGTCTCTGGGAAGGGAGTGTAACTGTGGGATAGCAGGTATAGTAGGGAGAGATGGTGCCTATAGTAGCAGTAGGATAATAGTCGCACATGGCTGTCCCCATTAAGCGTATCTATGTAGAAGGTGCACAGCACCTCTTCGCAATGCCACCAAGTCCCTCTTTACAGAACAGGACTCCATAGACTGGAGCTGATGAGCACCTGCAACACTAATCCTCGCCTTACTACTTGCTCTCCCAGTAATGCTGTATTCCAGCCCAATGCGTGGGGGGGGCAGTTTTAAATTTCCGTACCAGGGCCCTTAGGGGTCTAGTTACGCCACTGCCACACACAAAACTTTGTCCTGCATCCATCTAGCCCCGGGATCACCAGAAATAGAACTGGCCACCCTAGAAACACAAATACTCTGAAGGGGCATTTCAGACCACTCCCCTATATTAGCCAAACTACAACTGGACCAAAAGGTAAAGGATAGAACATTGCGACTAAATACTTGTTAAATCATACTAAACTCAAGGAACCCATAAATGAGAGTATACAAGAATTTATCAAGATAAATGATAACACCTCAACACCTCCAATAGTCTGGGATGCCTTAAAGGCCTATGTAAGGGGGGAATACATGTCCCACATTAAACAACTAAATGCCCAATTCAATACCGAAATAGACTCCCTACAGAAAGCCACCTGTTTGGCAGAACAAAACTATGCCCAAAACCCTAACCCGCAAATATTGGCTGACTGGCAAAAGGAATAATCTCAATTACTGGTGGCCCAAACAGAACAAGTCAAAATATCTATTCTATATCACAAGACAAAATTTATGGAATGGGATGACAATAGTTGCAAAGACAAAACACATACCGCAGCCATCCCAATCATTCAGCAACCAGATGGTACTGTAACAACATGCTCCCTCCAGATTAATGCAGTCTTCACCCAGTACTACTCAACTTTATAACAAACTAAATTTACAGTTGGTAAGGCTGAAATAAATGACTACTTACAATCAATAGAAATTCCCCCATTAAAAGCTGTTGACAGCACAGCACTGGAACATCCAATCACGGCCAAAGAGATCGTAGAGGCTATTCACTCCTTCCCCTCCAGGAAAACACCAGGCCACAACGGTATTCCCATGGAGTGGTATAAAAAATTCCAAGATCCCACGCCTGCTAACATTATATTCAAAATAGACTAGAAAGATAAACAGAGGTCCGGGGCCAGATGGTATTCATCCCAGGGTACTTAGCAAGCTTAGCTCTGTCATTGCCAAACCTCTTAATTTTTCATGATTCATTGATGTCTGGCATGGTGTGCAGGGTTTTGGCAGGGGCAGATTAATGCCTAGGGGCCCCAAAGTCCTGAGGGGCCCATGTGGTTTTTCAATTTGTTTTATGTTTTGCTTATAAATGTTCCCAAGTAGACCAAGCAGGCTTCGGGGCGAATTGACACGCACCAGTGATGTCATAGCAGAGGCAGACCCAGCATGACATGCACCTTGCCTAGTCTACTCCCAGCCAGCCAGAAAGCAGGTAATTGGGGGGCAGCATAGCACCAGACCAGGTCCATCGGGGGTCTGGGGGGCCATATGGGGTCGGGGATAGTCAAGGGGGGCGGGTCGCATAATACTATGAGTTTGTGCCAGCATGGTTTTATGTGTATTAGATCTTGCCAGACTAACTTAATTTCTTTTTATGAGAAGTTGAGCAGGGACCTCGATTCTGGGATGGCAATGGATATGATTTACTTAGAATTTGCTAAAGCATTTGATACAGTGCCACACAGAAGGTTACTAGTTAAATTGAGGAATGTTGGCCTGGAACATAGTATTTGTACCTGTATAGAGAACTGGCTAAAAGATAGACTACAAAGAGTGGTGGTAAATGGAACATGTTGTAATTGGACCAGGGCTCTGTATTACGTCCTTTGCTTTTCAACTTGTTTATTAATGACCAGGAGGTGGGCATTGAAAGTACTGTTTCTATTTTTGCAGATGATACTAAATTGTGCAAACTATAGATTTCCATGCAGGATGATGCCACTTTGCAGAGTGATTTGTCTAAGTTGGAAAACTGGGCAGAAAACTGGAAAATGAGGTTCAATGTTGATGAATGCAAGGTTATGCACTTTGACGAAAATAATATAAATGCAAGTAATACACTAAATGGCAGTGTGTTGGGAGTTTCCTTAAATAAGAAATATCTAGGGGTTTTTGTAGTTAACACGTTGTCTAATTCTGGGCAGTGTTTTTTTCTGTGGCTACTAAAGAAAATAAAGTTCTGTCTTGGATTTAAAAGGGCATTAACTCAAAGGATGAAAGCATAATTATGCCTTTTTATAGGTATCTGGTAAGGCCTCATCTGGAGTAACTATATAACGGCATCATAGAGGGGTCACCCCTGCACAACTTGTCTCGAAGAGCGCATATAATTTTCCTGCCAAAACCTAACAAAGATATGCACGAATGTGCCTCCTACAGACCAATATCACTAATAAACTGTGACGCCGAAGTTTTAACTAAGGTCTTGGCCAGATGCCTAAATCGCATTATTCACACCATCATAGCACCCGATCAGTCGGAAGTCATGCCAGGCAGAACCACCAACATTAACTTACATAGATTATATACCAAATATCTATACAACATGACAATCCAGGCATCAGAGTAGTAGGTGCCCTGGACAACGAAAAGGCATTTGATTCAGTGGAATGGCCATACCTATGGGCGACCCCTTTGGCTTCAAACCAAACATGGTAAAATGGATACAGGCACTATACAAAGACCCCAAAGCTATAATAAGTACTAACCCAAACATATCTCCTTTTAGACTGTACAGGGGCATAAGGCAGGGATGCCCCCTCTCATCAATTCTCATCGCAATAGCAACGAAACCACTGGCTATTAAGATCTAAAGATATATCTGACCTTAAATTGGGTCCACTCACCAAAAAAATCTCATTGTTTGCCGATGATAATTGATTATACCTGGCCAATCCTCAAACTGACCTAGTGGCTGCCCTGTCTACAATAAACACACATACACGATTCTCCGTTTTGAAAATTAACAAAATTGACAAAAATCCAACCTCTTCGCAATAGATAAGAAACCTGATGCTGCCATCACCACTCCCCGGAGGATTGCAGTGGGCTACCCAGTTCAAATACTTGGAAGTAATGATACATGTGGATACATGTAACAGAACGTCAAAGCCTGGGCAGGACTATCAATTTCAGTTTTGGGCCACATCAACTTATTTAAAATGACTATACTGCCAAAATTCATCTATATCTTTCGACAGTCACCCAGGAAAATAGCCTCTACAAACTTTCTCATGGATAAGAACTTTTCTCTCACAGCTCTACTGGAATTGATCCATCCCTAAAATTAGCCAAATAAAATTGCAACTCCTCACAGATGTGGGAGTCCTGGCAGCCCCCGATATGTTTCTATATTATTTAACAGCCAAACTAAATACTGCCTGGTGGTGGGCATTCCTATCTCTGGACAACCCGGCAACGAGGCTAGAGGCTCAGACTGTGGGCCCTTATGAAGAACTTGCTATATAGCACATACACAAACTAAACAACTTCAGCCATGAGAGAAATGGTATGGGCATGGAAAACCGCTCTAAATCTATTTTCCAAACCACAAAACTACTGCTCCAAATACACCCCTCTCTAGTGCAACCTGAAACTATCACATCTGGAAATGATCCCAGACTCTCAGCTTTGGGCCTCCTATAGGATAAAATGTAAGTGATATTTTACAAATATCAGGCATAATCGAGTTTGACAAACAATTAAGACACACAGTACAAGCCCAATTCTCTACCACCCCAATTGTTACCTTCCCAGGGAAATTGAGGAACTGGCGCACTCCTTAAAACTTTAGAAGCCACTATCTACTTTCTATGCCCATCTGGCCAGAGTGAATGACTGCAAGCTACCCAACCTCCTAGAGAAATGGCAAAGAGACCTTCCCATGCTGACTGAAGAAGGGTGGATAGAAATGTTGGACTCAATTTTTAACAATCTAGTTTCAGCTGTGGACAGACTAATCCAATTCTAAATTTTTACATAGGGCTTATATCACTCCAAACAGACTCCACAGGATTTCCCCCACCTATGTGGATGAATGTCCCAGATGCCATCAGTCCCAGGCACACTTCTTTCACATGGTCTGGACCTGCTCTAAACTGACTCAATTCTGGTCCGGCGTGAATTAATTTTTCTAATAATGGACCTCCCGATACCGCTAGATCCCCAGGTAATGCTATCTTAGTCCATCACCATCAACATACAAGTAAGGGAATCTAATTTAACGAAATATTACTGCTATAACATGTATGTATCATTACCATTATCGAAGCCAGAAGAAGAAATGATGTATCCCAGGAAAGAAATCGTGGACTTGAAATGAAATTCACACTTCTCAAGCTTAGCGTAGAGACTATTCTCCCTTAATTTGAGTAAAATATGTTTCACTTGGAGATGATGATCAGACATGGAGGAAGAGTAAACCAAGATATTGTCCAAATAGACTATGACACAGGTTTGCAGGAATTCCTGAAGAACATCATTAATGAGGTCTTGGAACACAGCGGGAGCATTGCAGAAGCCAAAGAGCATGACTAAATATTCATAATGGACGTCCCAGGTGTTGAAGGCTGTCTTCCACTCATCCCCTTGACGAATGCGAATAAGGTTGTATGCCCCTCGTAAGTCCGACTTAGTAAAAACTTTGGCTCCCCTTAGTCGATCAAATAAGTCAGGAATCAATGGCAAAGGGTAACAGTTCTAAATCGTTATTTTATTCAAAGCATGATAATCAATGTATGGTCTCAGAGTGCCATCTTTTTTCTCATCCTAGGAATGTTGCGGAGGCGGGACTTCAGAATTTTTCTTTTTGAAGTCGTCAGAAAAGTCCTTGTAGACAATAGGAAGAAGTGGACTAGATGCAGGAAGCAAAGAAGAAGCGGCTACAGGAAGAATTGATGAAGCCATACAGTTGAAGCAACAAAACAAACTCCAGTCTGTAAGTTCCCCAGTGGACCAGTCAATGGACGGGTTATGGAGGCTAAACCAAGGAAACCTAAAATTATGGGAGTCTCTGGGCATTGGATCAGCAGGAATGAGATCTCTTCATGAAGACTGCCAACACGAATTTGGACTGGAGCAGTAGCAAAGGTGAGAACACCTGGTGAAATCGGTCTGCCCTCCACAGCCCGGGGCAGAAAGAGGAAATTTGAGAGGTACAGGACTCAGACCAAAGGAGTTAGCAAAATAATAATTTATGAAATTTCCTGCCGCTCTGGAATCCAGAAAGGCTTGACAGGAAAACGTACCAGACAAGGTGGAAAGGGAAGCAGGAAGAAACATACGAGATCTGTAGGCTGGGAGTGCAGATATCTTGCCTAGGGGAGAATCCCCCCTCACACCTAGGCTGGAACATTTCCCTGATTCTGAGGTCTGGTAGGACAGGTTCTCAGCAAATGTCTAGCAAGCCGCAGTACATACAGAGACCAGCATTTCTCCTACAGGTTCTCTCCTTGGGAGTGAAACGTGTAGCCCCGATCTGCATAGGTTCATCCCGAACCGGTGGTGTGGGAGCCACAGGAGGAGGAAATTCAGAACTAACAAAAGAGATAACCAAAGGTTTGTAGGAACAGACAAGTGAAGACTTCTTCCTCATCCTGGAATCAATCTTGACAATGAAGATCACGAACTCTTCAAAGGAAGTAGGTAGATCCCGAGTAACCAGCTCATCCTTAAGATCCTCGCAAAGCCCCCTCCAGAAAGCTGCAATATGTGCATTGTTGTTCCGTGACACTTCTACAGCCAGAGTCCGAAAATAAATAACATATTCGAAGGCCGTATCAGATCCTTGATTGATTTTCATGAGCCGATCTGAGGCATTCCGTTTTTGACCCAGAACATCAAAAATTTGATGAGAAGTGGAAAGAAAAGCCATGGAATCATGTACCAGGGGATTGTCTCTGTCCTACAATGGAGAAGCCCAAGCAAGGGCCTTCCCCTTCAGAAGGGCGATAATATAAGAAACTTTAGACCTTTCGGTCAAAAATTGATCTTGTGCCAAATCAAACTGAATCGTGCATTGAGTTAGAAAACCACAACATGCATCCATGCATTACTGCAACCTTGTTCAGTAATGGGTACCTTCAGACGCACAGGTGGACCCTGTGGATTCCGGTATTCACCGACGCCTTTTTGGGGCCCCGTGCTTTCTGCTGCAGAAGCCAACAAGGAAGTGCTTAGGTAAAATCAAGTCTGTAAGCGAGATACTGGCAGGGATTTAGAGAAGACGTGGTCATAAAACAGGCAAGTGTTCAAGGCAGGAGGCAGGAATCATAGTCAAAAGTCAGGCAGAAGTCAAAACCAGGAATTCAAATCACAATCAAAATGCTTTGGCAGGAACAGAGAACTGAAATCAGCTTGGGCAATTTCCAAAATGGAGACTGGGCTTTAAAAAAGATTTGGCGGCAATTATCAAATTCGGTGCCTCTTCGTGGCGTCATGACGCCGGCGTCACAGAGGCCGAGAACCTGGAAGTGCGCGCCTGCACACTAACAATCTCCGAGAGACACGCTGTGAGGTAAGAGAAACCAGCAATCTCCCGGCGCGTCTTACAAACGCATTGTTAAGGGGAAAAAAAAGTGTGTAGTTGGGATAGAACTGCTCCTGTACTTCATCCAGGAAAGGAAGGGTGTAATCTGGATGCTGGAGTACAGGAGCAGAAAAAACACTTTTCTTAACAAATCAAAGACCCTGATTGCCTCTTCAGGTCAAATGCTAGGGCAAGAACCTTTTTTGTATATAGCAAGAGCAGCTTTGTGCTCCATCAAGGATCTGTAACAGGGAGTAGCTTCCCAAAGGCTTCTTGGTTGCCTTCAGTGAAGGGACCACAGTGGATAGGGTGTCAGGTTAGACTTCTTCTCCCTGACCACTCCGCTGGGTGGGATCCAGACCACTTCAAGGTACATCTGCCTGGGATTCCTGATTACTACTTGACTACAATGCCTTCTAGAAGTCACATTCTCATACCTCCCAATTGTCCCGTGTTTAGAGGGACAGTCCCTCTTCTGACAGCTCAACCTGTAGTCCCTCATTTGTACTGGAAAGTCCCATTTTTCTCTGCACTGAATAGTCAGAAAAAGAAACAAAGTTTCTAACTTAATTGGCTTTTGGCAGAGAGCCTAGAACAGCCACAACAGAAGATGAGATACATTTGTAACAATTCAAATGTATCTAGATAGGCAATCTAGATAAGCAAATTAGTCATTTTAACAATATAAGGTAACAGGTCCCTTTGAAAAAGTTAGACTGAGATCTTAAAGGGCAATTCACCTTCAAAACTGTAATAACTGAAAAAAACAAAGAAATATATTCAGAACTTTTATAACCTGCAAAATTTTGTAAAATGAACATGGTAATTAGAGGGTGTGGCCACAAAAATGGGCATGGGCTACACAAGCCAACTTTTTTGTCCCTCTTTTTATTTCCAAAATGTTGGGAGGTATGCATTCCTCAGTGTGTCATCCAATCTATTCTAGCATGTGATGTTACATCTACCTATACCTCTAAACAACTGTGAGTAAACCTGGGGACATTGTGCTGTAACAATGAACTACCATTCTGTTATTTTACTAAAAGCAAATAGAAAAGAAGCTTTTCAAGTTTAGCAAATAGCTGGTTTTGCCTTGGACTACTTAACAATTCCTGTACCTGAACATGATGGTCAGTCAGATTAGAGGAATAGATTAGTATGCCATCCAGGTAGGCCAAAACATACCGACCTAGGAGATCCCAGAAGACATTATTTACAAATTCATGGAAGATGGCTGAGGCATCACATAAGCAAAAAAGGCATTTCTAAGTACTCATAATGCCTATCCTAAGTGTTAAAGGCTGTCTTCCATTTGTCCCACAAGAGGTTTTATGGGTATACCATGCCTAAGCACAAAGCTACTATCAAGGAAATTCCCTGCTGCCCCTGAATCAAGAAAAGCTGGAATCTCAGTGCAACCCATATCCCAATTTAAGAGCACCGGAATGAACATGAGATGAAATTGTTGGGGAGTAAAAACGGCATGACCCAAACAGGACTCCCCAGACCTGCTTAGGCCATTTCTCGGCCTCTTGGGACAGGTATTGCAGAGATGCCCTTTATCCCCACAATAATGGCAAAAGCCATTAGCCCGACTAACAACCCTTCTCTTCTACAGATAACTGGGTAGAGCCCAGTTGCATGGGTTCCTCAAACGGCCTAGGGATGGAAAGCAGAGGCTTAGGTGTCGACTCTGGAGAGGAATTTAAAGGGATACTGTCATGGGAAACAGTTTTTTTTTCAAAATGAATCAGTTAATAGTGCTGCTCCAGCAGAATTCTGCACTGAAATCCATTTCTCAAAAGAGCAAACCAATTTTTTTATATTCAATTTTGAAAATCTGACATGGGGCTAGACATATTGTCAATTTCCCAGCTGCACCCAGTCATGTGACTTGTGCACTGATAAACTTCAATCACTCTTTGCTGTACTGCAAGTTGGAGGGATATTGCCCCCCTCCTTTCCCCCCCCCCAGCAGCCAAACAAAAGAACAATGGTAAGGTAACCAGATAACAGCTCCCTAACACAAGATAACAGCTGCCTGGTAGTTCTAAGAACAGCACTCAATAGTAAAAACCCATGTCCCACTGAGACACATTCAGTTACATTGAGAAGGAAAAACAGCAGCCTGCCAGAAAGCATTTCTCTCCTAAAGTGCAGGCACAAGTCACATGACATGGGGCAGCTGTGAAATTGACAAAATGTCTAGCCCCATGTCAGATTTCAAAATTGGATGTAAAGAAATATGTTTGCTCTTTTGAGAAATGGATTTCAGTGCAGATTTCTGCTGGAATAGCACTATTAAATGATGAGTTTTGAAAAAAACATGTTTTCCAATGACAGGATCCCTTTAAGGATGCATCCTACTGTTTGTCTTGCCTGTGATTTCAGATGGCTGCATAGGCAGAGGCGTCATCATAAATAATTGCCATTGCCTTAAAGAAGGCCTCGAGAGAGACGGGCTGGATCGGCTGATGACCGGCTGAATGCCCATAATTGAGTATCCTTTGAAGTTGGGTGATCACAAAATTTACCCTGGATTCCTCAATGGGAAAAGAATAGGGTAAAAACCTAAAATGGAGTTTTCAGTACATGCCTTGGTACATTGCCCTGGAAGGCAAAAAACTTGCTCTGATCCCCAGAGAACTTTTAAGGAAAGGGGCGATTGGGTTCAATAATGGAGCTACCAGAAGGCTCACTCTTCTGCCCATAGCAGCCAACCTTTGGCTTTGGGAGGAGCCCTCGGCTACTCAGATGCTGCCAGGAATTAATGTGAGAGGACCAAGGAGAGAGTTCTGAGAAGGCTATGGAACTGAATGTATGTGGAAAGGACAGGGGAGTCAGTGAGACATGAACAGGCAGGGTCAATACCAGACAGGCAACGCAGTACTAAAACAGATAACAGAAGTATAGTCAAGGTCACAGACCAAGGTCAAACCAAACAGTAGTGTGTACCAAAATCAGGATCTAGAGACAGGCAGAGGTCGGTGCAGGCGGCAGGATGGCAAGGTCAGGAACAGAATGTTTCAATGTCCTTACTATATTGATTATGGGTTGAGTGCAGAGGACCTCTTGTATTCGTCTATGTGAATTTTATGGTCACAACCTCATTGCACCCCCCTTAATGTTTTTAAAAATGAGTGGTCGAAAATTTTCCCTTGTTTGTTATAATTTATACTGGAGCAGTGGCTAGCTCCATGTTGTAGCTCAATCATGGTGTCAGTGTAGTTAATGTTTTTAAAAATGAGTGGTCGAAAATTTTCCCTTGTTTGTTATAATTTATACTGGAGCAGTGGCTAGCTCCATGTTGTAGCTCAATCATGGTGTCAGTGTAGTTACATAGTTAACTTGGGTTGAAAAAAGACAAAGTCCATCAAGTTCAACCCCTCCAAATGAAAACCCAGCATCCATACACACACCCCACCCTACTTTTACATAAATTCTATATACCCATACCTATACTAACTATAGAGCTTAATATCACAATAGCCTTTGATATTATGTCTGTCCAAAAAATCTTCCAAGCCATTCTTAAAGGCATTAACTGAATCAGCCATCACAAGATCACCCAGCAGTGCATTCCACAACCTCATTATCCTGACTGTTAAGAACCCCCAAGGTTGCTACAAATGGAAGTTCTTTTCTTCTAGTCTAAAGGGGTGGCCTCTGGTACGGTGATCCACTTTATGGGTAAAAAGTTCCCCTGCTATTTGTCTATAGTGTCCTCTAATGTTCTTGTAAAGTGTAATCATTTACCCTTGCAAGTGCCTTTTTTTCCAGAGAAAACAACCCCAACCTTGACAGTCTACCCTCATAATTTAAGTCTTCCATCCCTCTAACCAATTTAGTTGCACGCCTCTGCACTCTCTCCAGCTCATTTATATCCCTCTTAAGGACTGGAGTCCAAAACTGCACTGCATACTCCAGATGAGGCCTCACCAGGGACCTATAAAGAGGCATAATTATGTTTTCATCCCTTGAATTAATGCCCTTTTTTATGCAAGACAGAACTTTATTTGCTTTAGTAGCCAAAGAATGACACTGCCCAGAATTAGATAATTTGTTATCTACAAAAGTATAGGCTGGGATCTCTTGACACAGTCGCTATCTGTTTGGTGTTCCATACGACCTTGATGGTAAAAAGCAATCTGATCCTCCAGCTGTTCAGGGAGATCTCTGGATACTAGATCATAATTAAGCTTGTCAGACAATCCTATACAGAAGGCAGTCATGTTCAGAAATCAATCGCATGCTCACTAGCACTGCGATTCCCTTGGCAGATCTGCAAGAGGCGGAAAGATGCTGTAGCAATATGGCCAGTCCAAAAAATATGGAGGAAGGTTGGTATCATGGATTAGGGGAGAGCTATTTTCCCACAAAGGAGATGCCCATTCCATAGCTTTGCCCTCTACCATGAAAATTACATACCCCACCGTAGCGCATTCAGAAGCAAAATGTGTGGTTTGCAATTCAAATGATATGAGACACTGGTTCAAGAAGCCCCAGCAAGTCTGAGAATTCCAATTATAGCATGGATGTGGTGAGATGCAGGGTTCTTCTTGTGTAGCAGTTGCTGTAGTAGGAGGAGAAACAGATGCAGGAGGACTTCCAGATACTGGAGGAACTGTAGGCATACAATAGATAAGAGACTCAAAGATTTGTCCTATGCGAGCCTGCTGGGCTTCATACTCCTCCATATGTGTTGCCATGTTGCACAAGGATATTTCCAGCTCAGACAGAGTTTCATCAATGGGGTCCATGGCCTAAATATACTGTAGGAACAGTACAATTTGTGGTACACAAGGGGTTTAGAGGCTCAGAGTAGGGAGGACCACATGTCATTTGTTTAATATGGTACCAGTATTAAATGTATGTTTGCAAATGCAAGGAGTCTGACTGGTAAAATGGGAGAGCTGGAGGTGCTGGAGAGAAAATATGATGTGATTGGTGTGGCCGAAACATGGCATTGGCTATACTTTGTTTTGGAGGGACAGAGGCAATAGAAAAGGAGAAGGGGTATGTCTTCATTTTGTTTTCTGAACATTTGTTCAGAAACACTGGGGATGCGCAAGAGATATGATAGTTTTCTAAATCTCCTGTGCTCCAATCCCCATTGCTCCGGGCCAGATGATGAAAATTTGAGTGAATAAAAAGTAGGGGACGGGGTGACAAATGACAGCAGGCTTAGGGGCACCCACTATGTAAATCTGGCCCTGGCTATAGACCCCCTAATGTAAGTGAGGACGAGGAGGAGGCTAAGCTCCTGATGCAAATAGAAAAGGCTGTTAGTTTGGGTAAAGTAATAATAATGGGGGATTTTAATTACCCAGATATTGACTGGAGCAACAGTACTGCCAGATCAGTTAATGGGAACTAGTTTATAAACTTGTTGCATGACAATTTTAAGGCACAGGTTGTTGAGGAGCCTACCAGAAACAATGGTATTCTGGATCAAGTGATCTCAAATGACCCAAAACTTATAGCAAATGTGCAAGTCATTGAACCATTATTGAATAGTGACCATAATGTTATATCATTTAATGACTGGTGCAAAATACAAATATACACTGGGGCAACAAAAACCATGAATTTCACAAAAGCTAATTTTAGTTCCTTGAGGGCTGCCCTTCAGAGCATTGATTGGGGCATTATGTATTCAGCTAAAACACAGAACATAAATGGTTGTCATTTAAAATGATATTAAATCATTACTGTTCTTAATTTAGAAGTTCTAAGAATCATCCTATGTGGCTTGATATATAGGTAAAGAAGTCAATAGGAAAGAAGTGAAAGGCATTTAAAAACTACAAGTCTGTTGGGATAGAAGCTGCATTTAATGAATATAATAACTATAATAAATGTTGTAAATCAGCAATCCGGGAGGCAAAGAAAGGAAATGAAGAGTGCATTGTGGCGGAGGCTAAGACTAACCAAGTAATGGAGGCAGAAAAGGAGTTACAGAAGGCTGAGTCAGACTATGTATCCAATCCCTCTCCAACAACCTACAACAAGCTAGTAGACTCTCACCACAAACTGGCCAGGGAACAAACCCTCCTCACACAAAAAGCTCAACTATACACCTACCAGCATACATTTGAAACTGGGGACAGAAGTAGCAGGACACTGGCCTACCTAACCAAATTACAGGCTCCCTCAACTACAATTGCAGTTATAGCAACCGCAGATGTAACTCTCAAATCTATGTCACAAGATATAGTAGAAACCTTTGCAACATACTTTGACATTATATAGAATGAAGAAAACTGGAGAGCCTTCCAAAGTGAATTAATGTAGTTTTTTTTATTGAAGCACTACATGTTTCGGAACTCAAGGATCCTTCCTCTGGTGCACTTGCATCTCCTCTAGATACTTTACCCCATCCACCGATTCAATGAATCAGGTGTGAGGAAATTGCATGCAAACAAAATTAATTAAATGCTGTGTAATATATATTATAAACACATAACTAATGCAATAGAATGCAGACAGCCTTTATTGAGGTAAGTGTGTCCTTAATGGTCAAAAAAGAGCACAAAGTCCCAAATAGCATAAAGATCCAAGAGATTTTCCAAAGTGAATGTTCGCGCACTTAGTGCCCTTATGCCAATATTTAATTTATGTGGTGCAGACCCAATATTGGGGGTTAGTGAGTGCTCTTAATGATGGAGTCTGTATGTCAACATTGAAGCGCTCAATTGATCATTATACACACGGGTTAGTAATTAAATCCAGAAGGCAGGAATTAGCGATACAGCAATCGCAGTGTTACAAGCAAAATTTGACCAGTTCGACCAATGAACCAAAGTGTGAATAATATGTCACAGGGATGCCCTCAGACCTGTGTCCTTGTCCTTTGTCCTGCCCGAACAAAATACAAAAGTTTTTTACCGACCATGTGTGAAGTTGTATTACCGCCGAGACCTCACAAGTTTGTTAGATCAGCCTCATATCCATATATCCAATAGATCAGAACCAGATATTGGGAGGCTTTCGTTTAAAATAAATTGGGGGTTAAAAGTAATTTTATTCCTCCCGGTAATTAACCTAATATTGATGCTTTTGATTCAATAGTTGCTCTTGAGATTAATAAAATACACCGTACAGCGTCCAAGCATTTTCCAAAAAACATTGATAACCATTACTAAAGCTGATAAAGTCAGTGGCACAATCATTCTCAATACTAGTGATTATAGAGTGGAAGCTAAATGCCAATTAGATAATACTATCCATTATAGACAATTAAATTGTGACCCAACCTTGAAGTTGAAAAATGAACTCAATATTTTTCTTAAATATTCCCCTTCATCAGTGATGAGATTCATCAATTATTGGTCACTGCACATCCTAAAGTTCCTAAAATATATTTTCTTCCCAAGATCCACAAACACCCTACTAATCCACCTGGGAGACCAATTGTGTCTAATGTTGGGTCTATTTGACAACCTTTAGCCATTTACATTGACACATTTTTATAGGAGGTGATATCTACTTTGAAACTATGTTTATTAGACACCACAGATTTCCTCAATAGACTTGACAAAATCAATATACCAACATGTGATTTTCTATTGTGCTCACTTGACGTAAAAGATCTCTTCACATCAATACCCCACAATGAAGGGATTGAAAGCATCCGTACATACTTGACTAAGGGGACTCTAATCATATGATTAATTCATTTGTGATTTATTGGAATGGGTGTTATATAATTTTCAGTTAGAGAATGATTTTTATTTGCAGATGCAGGGCTGTGCCATGGGTGCCAGCATGGCACCTGCCTATGCAAATATCTACATGGATTACTTTGAACAGACCTTTATTTTCCCTAAGGACCAATTTTCACAACATATTCATGCATACATGCGCTATGTAGATGATACTTTTTTTCTTTGGTCAGGATCCATGGAGGAATTCAATGAGTTCCTCAAATATCTTAATAGTATAGACTTAACCACAAAATTCACAATGGAGGTCAGTGCCACTGAAATAATTGTTTTGGACGTCAGTGTTTCTTATATTCACGGCAAGTTTGTCACTACTGTATTTACTAAACCCACCGATCGCAACAACTTATTGAGACCCACGTCTTATCATTATTAAGGGTTTGCCAAAAAGCCAGTTTCTATGAGTAAGACGTATTACATCTAATGATGACTTGTTTGAAACAGAGTCCAGTAAAATGTTGCTTACATTTTTAGACAAAGGCTACGATAAACCCAGCCTTGAATCCTTTAGAGAGGAGGTAAGAAATATGCCCAGGAAAGAATTACTCTCTAAAAAATCTTTGGTCCCCAAGAAGGTACAAAGAATACTGTTTACCGTATATACTCGAGTATAAGCCGACCCGAGTATAAGCCGAGGTACCTAATTTTACCTACAAAAACTGGGAAAAATTATTGACTCGAGTATAAGCCTAGGGTGAGAAATGCAGCAGCTACTGGTAAGTTTCAAAAATCAAAAATTGAGGCATGAGTGGGTTAAATGTTTTTGAATACGGTTTTATTTCAAATAAAAACAGTAAACTACCGTAACTCTATAAGTGGAGAACAAAAAAATGGTATCAACAATGATACCTTAAAAGTACAACCACCTGAGCTCAAACAGCAACCAAGTTAAAACACATTAAGTTAAAATCCTTCAAAACTGGATTCCTCCTCATCATCTGTTTGTCCAAACAGAGCTTCAATTTCAGCTGGTGTGAGGATGTCAGCATAGACATTGTCTCTGTAAACGTGGAGCGCTCACCTTGTTGTTTCACACTTCTTGTAGTGTCAGGTGCTGTAACTGGAGGACCCACTCCTGTCACTGGGTCATAATAACATGTAGAAAGGAACCAGCAGCACACTGTATTCAAGTTGCAAAAAGTGTACCAAAATTTATTAAGCCCACATCATACAATTTAGGCTAAATTGTATGATGTGGGCTTAATAAATTTTGGTACACTTTTTGCAACTTGAATACAGTGTGCTGCTGGTTCCTTTCAGCATAGACATTGTCATCATCATTGAGTTCGCAGGCATCACCATCACTGCTGTCATTCTCAAACAAAGCGCAGTCTTCACTGCCATCCATAGCATTACTAATGCCACATTTCTGGAAGGCGCGTTGCACCATGTCCTCTGGAATATCTTCCCATGCATCTCGAACCCACTTTGCTATTAATTCAATGTCGGGCTTCGTTAGATTTCCAGATTTTGTCAGTTTAGCTCGACCAGATGACATCCATTCATGCCACATCTTTCGCATACGGTCTTTGAAAGGTTTATTTAAAGACACATCGAGGGACTGCAACACAGATGTAAGCCCACCTGGAATAACAGCCAAAGTAACTTGAGAAGACTTTGCCAATTGTTTTATGTCATCAGATGTGTGGGCTCTGAACATATCCCAAACTAGCAATGATGGTTTCTTTTTTAAGGCTGCTCCTGGCCTTCCATTCCAAATTTCTTTCAGCCATTTCTTTGTTCCGTCTGCATCCATCCAGCCTTTAACATGTGCATTTTTGGTGGGAATTTTACCTTTTTAGGCAAGGTCTTTCTTTTAAAAATAATGACAGCCCGCAGGTTGGTCCCATTAGCCAAACATGACAGAACAACTGTGAAATGATTTTTTTCATTTCCTGTGGTTCTGAGGAAAATAGTTTTGCCTCCTAAACTTGCCACAGTTCTGTTGCTTGGAAGATCAAAAGTCATAGGTGTTTCATCCATATTCCCAATATTTCCCAGGTCATAGTTATGAATCCTTCTTTGTTTTATGATGAATGATTGGAATGACATCACTTTTTCTTCAAGGTCTTGCGGCAACTTCTGTGAAATCTTTGTTCTCTGTCGCAAACATAGGTCAAACTTATTCATGAAGCGGGTACACCATCCTGCTGACGCAACAAAATTTTCAATGCCTGGAGCTTTATATTTGTCATCCTTAGCCATTTGAAGGGCACGTAAGCGAATTCCCATGCGTGTTACGCAGTAACCATTTTGACGACACTCCATAAACCATTTATGCAATTCAATCTCTAAAGCCCCATAAGAAGTTGTTAAACCATGTCGAGCTTTTTTAGCCTTTGGGATCTTTTCCAAGTCAGCCTTCATTTTCCGCCACTCCCTCACTTGTTTTTCATCAACACAAAATTCCCTACTTGCAATACTGTTATTGCTTTCTTCTGCTCTTGACACAACCTTCAGTTTGAAACTAGCTTCGTATGACCTGCGTTTTTGTTTTGGTCTAGGATTAGCGGTATCGGTATCCATTTCTAACAGGATAAAAAAAAAAATAACCTTATAAAACAGCCCATGTACGGTATATATTTGTGTATTCAGTTGGTGGTTAGGAAATTCCTAATGTAATGCCTGTTGCCAATTAATAACTTGTAATGCGGATTAAGGATCTGGCTTCAACAATTCTGAACTAACATATGGTAAACATGTTGCAGTGATGTTTCTCTGATCAATTATCCTTCTGTTCTGTACAGCTGATAAAAGTTTAATTTTCCCATAAATGACATTCCACATTTACTCAGAGCAGAGACGCAACTCATACACTGTGTGCATAATAAACTCAGCCAGGGCACTTCACTAATTGTTCTGCGTGGTAAACAGTATATTCAGAAGGTAAACAGGCAACAGATCATTACAGTAGAAGACCCATTTTACAATTTTCAGGGGGAAAAGAAAAAGATGGTGTAAAATCCACGCAAAGGCCAGTGTTTAAAAAAAAAAGAAGAAAAAGATCCCCTTAAAAGTGTGCCCCCACATGATTGCGCCCTAGGCAGGCGCCTACCCTGCCTACCCCTAGTTCCGGCCCTGGACATTTGTGTCAGTATCACTGGTTGCCCACTAGAGAAACTCACCATGGCTATGCTATAGACACAAGCCTTTAATGTGTGTTACCAAAAAGCCAGGCAGGACTGCTGCTTACAATGGGGATCAGATAGGAATTTTTTTATTTTGTAAAAACTTATCAATTTACAATAATCATCAACTCAGCTAAATCAAAACTGATTTTAAACTATTTACCACCAATAAGCAAAATATAGTCCATGAATCTTTGGCTTGGCTCAGCAGTATCTCCCACCACCAAACCCTCTTGGAGTCCTTCCTCTGTCCATAATTCCCAAAACAAACTTGGCAAAGTCTTTCCCTTTGTCCATGAAAAAGGTTTTCCTCCCTCCCCAACCACCACCTTCACCACCACAAACCCGGCCACAAAGTCCAAAGTTTGTCTTTCTATTAGTGGGCCATCACACCACCCTTCCCACATACACCCCCCCAACTCAGGACATATATATTGCTGAGCCAAAGAGCTTGCAGAACGTTTCCACTGAAAAGCATGAGCTGGTGTTATCACATTGTCTGTTTGAAAGAGAAACATGTCAGACATCACAGGCATTAGTATCATAAATACATCAGTATAAGTCACAGTTTCACACCTCTCCATTTGGATGCATTCAGACAGCTTTGCTTAACCTCTCTTTCCCTCAGGAAACCCAAATCAGCCACCACAGACTTCACTATTTGGTCTATAACAACATTCTCATGGCTAATGGACCTTCTGCAGCGGAACTGCCATAGGTGGTACCTCATCACCGATATTATTAGATACACTGTCCCTCTATCCAGGGGATGTGGGACAGACAGAACACCATAGGCCGTATCAGCATAGGACAGGTGTTTGATGTGGTGCACGTTGAGAGCCTCTGCCAGCCGATGTTTTAAAACTTTTGTCACAGGACAATCCACAAGAAAATGTTCTAGGGTCTCATTAGTGGAACAGCCCCATGGGCACTCCCTCTCTGTGATGTTCAAAAAGCTCACATTGCCTCGGACAAAAAGTCTTCCCTGAAGAGCCAGCCAGTTCAGATCAAAATACTTTGGGGGCACCCTTCTGTCATTGAGCCACCGGAGGCTCTGAGAAAGGACATCCCCCACAAAGTCCTTCAAGGCCATGGGGACAACAAAGTAGCTCAATAGGATCCTCTGATAAATTTGTCTCCTTGTAACAGAACTCAGTTCCCCAATTCTAATGTCCCACTTTCTCAAAAGTTTTAGCCCGAGTCGAATATGCAGTGGGAGACAATTCCCGCGCACTCGGACCTGCTTCACACTATCGCCAAGCAGCCAATCTCCTACCAGAGGCAATGCCCAATTCTTGATGCAACATTCCCACAGGGAATCAGTTCTTTGGCCCAGGCTCCCAAAGTTAAACTTCAAGAAAATGGATCCAAAGAAAGCCACTGGACACAACATGCCCAACCCTCCCTCTTTCCTCTGCAGGTAAGTAATGCCCTTTTTACAGGATTCAGCCTGTTCCCCCAGATTAACTGGAAGAACAGGCTTTGGATCCGAGCATAGAGAGCTTCTGGCAGCGGATACACGTAGGAAACAAACAAAAAGATAGGGACCAGGTAAGTCTTCATGAGCTTCACCCCTACTCTGTAGGACAGCTTCCACTGCTTCCAACGCTGTACCTTTGCATTTCCGGCATCCAACTTTTCTTCCCAGTTTTGCCTACCATCATCTCCCTTCCCAAATTTGATTCCCAAAATTCTAATCTGAGTTTGGGCTGTTGAAAATTCCTGGAGTGGAAAAGCCGGCTCCTCGTCTAATGACCAAAAAGCTTGAGACTTATCCATGTTGACCAGAGACCTGGAGGCCTCGGAGTAACTTCTGATTTTCTCGGACAGCACTCTCGCATCTTCCGGACAAGAGACTGCTACCGTGACATCATCCGCATAGGCTACCGACCTGAGGGGCTGGCTATGGGGAACAGAGAGACCCTTAATTCCACTCACCTGCAAACGCCTTCGAAAAGGATCGATCGCAAAAACATACAGCAGAGGGCTTAAGGGACACCCCTGTCTTACCCCGGCCCCAACCTCAAAGTTTTCACCGCGCCACCCATTGATAAGTGGAAAGCTTACTGCCCCTTTGTACAAAGCTGAGAGCCATCTAATGAAAGTTCCCGGGATGCCATACTTTGCCAAAACGGCCCACAGATACTCATGATCCACTCGATCAAAGGCCTTAGCCTGGTCCAGAGTTAGAAAGTAACACTTTGCATTGCTCCAAGGCTTCCCTAATAGTAAGGATCGCCCCAAAGATGCTCCGCCCTTTCACCGTGCAGAACTGGACAGGAGATAATAAAGTGCCTGAAAATGAACTCAATCTAGTAAAAAGTATCCGTGCGAGAAGCTTCCTATCAGTGTTGAGAAGGGCAATTGGCCTCCAATTTTCAACATGCTTTGGATCCTTACCTTTTGACAGCAGGATCAAGGAAGATTCTCTCATAGAGGGGGGTAAGATACCCCCTTCCAGGCAGTCTCTAAAAACCTCTACGAGAACTGGAGCCAGCTGATCTTTAAACTTCTTATAAAATTCGGCTGTAAGGCCGTCTGGTCCTGGAGCCTTCTTTTTGGCGAGGCAGTCGATGGCAGCTTTGACTTCATCCTCCGTGATCTCAGCTGTCAAAGGCTCAAAGTCCAAATTAGTTACATCAGGCCCTGGGGTTGCCTCCAGGAAGGATGAAGTCCTCCCCTTATCCAAAGCCTTAGCCCGGAACAGAGAACCGTAGAAGTCTTTCACAATCCCAAGGATGCCCTCCCTTGATGTTTGTAACTCACCCTTGGGATTGATCAGACTGGTGACAAGTTTTCGCCCAACATTCTCTTTGCAGTTTAAAAAGGGGTCCGGTGAGTGAAAACTCCCATAATCCCTTTCCTGCACAAGAGATTTGTACCGGCTGTACTGACATTCTCTGATCTGGGCCTTCAGCTGGGCAATTTTTGACCCCTCCACCCCATCCGAAATAGAGGACTCCAACTTCTTTAAAAGAGTCAGGTACTTCTTATACCTATTTCCCTCCCTACGTACAGATAGCTTACGGAAGAAGGTCCGGAATGAGAATTTGGCATCCTCCCACCATGATGACACAGAGTTGTAAAAATCGACTCTATCGAGCTGGTGGCAAAGAAGAGCCTCAAAAGACTGTTGAACTGACTCACCCTCCAGGGAATCCACACTCAGCCGCCACAGACCCTTACCCTTCACTGGAATAGATGAGGATCCCACTGTAAAAGAGAGTGTCAAGTGATCAGAGTACTCGACCCCAACTTCCTTCACATTAGTGAACTCCTCACCAGCCCTGACAAAAGCCATATCTAGACGGCTGCTTCTTTCTGCACATCTATAGGTATGTGACGCCTTCCGGCCACCCCAGGTTGCAACATCAACCAGACCAGCCTGCTGAATAAGCATGTTTAAATAATAACTTTCTGATTTTCTCATTTTACCAGAACGATCTCCTCGTCCAAGGACCTGGTTGAAATCACCAGCCAGGATGACTGGAAGGGAAGTGTGCAGAAAAGGTCTCACTTCAACTAGCAGGGCCCTCCTGGCTGCCATAGACTGTGGCCCATAGATGTTTATAAGACGGAAACGACTTCCACTTATCGTGACATCCAGTAGCAAACATCGGCCCACCTGGATCTCAAGCAAACGGTGTACTGTAATATTGAGGCCACCCCGAAACAGTATTGCTACTCCCCCACATGGTTCCTCTGCTATAGACCAGAAGGAAGGTCCATGTCGCCAATCAGCTCTTGCCTTTCTAAGATCTGCCTGGGTAGTGAGTCGGGTTTCCTGAAGGAAAAAAACCTCAGCATCTGAGTTTGCTAAACTTTCGAATGCCATGAATCTTGTACGAGGCAATCTCACACTGCAAACATTAGAGGTCAAGAATCTTATTGTAGGCTGCACCATCATGAATGCTTGTGAGGATGTTTTTTCTTACCCAAACCTACAGCCTCCTCCCCATATCGCTTGACTTGAGGACCACAGCGAGATCTCATTCCATCCTCAAGACAAACACTCTCTCCGTCCTGATCACTGGAATGTTTTGCACCTACACCTTTCTTCCTGACAGTCTGGTCACTCCCTTCCCTTCCTCTTTTTTTAAAGGGAGTTGGATTTCCATTTCTTCTGTATTTCCCTGTTCTAGTTCGCTCTCTTCTTCTCTCTCTATTTTCTCTAGTTCCTCCTGCTCCTCTCTTTCAGCTCTGTCTCCCCAGGTCTCAGACTCCTTCTCCAAAACCACAAATTTGTTTTTGGTGGTAATTAAGAATGACGTAGCAGAACCTTCCCCTGGGTCTAACAAGTCAGCCTGCATTTTGGTTTTATTTTTTGTGTTGACTGTCTGCCAGCCATTCTCATCCTTTTTACCTTCCTTGTTGGTATTGCTCCTCACTGCTTTCTCCCTTATCTCTCTGACTGGTTTTGGGTTCTCCTTTCTGCTTGTTCTTACTGCTTTCCCACTTATCTCTCTGACTGGTTTTGGGTTCTCCTTTCTGTTTGTTCTCACTGTTTTCTCCACAGGTTTCTTTGGAACAGTACTACTCTGTGAGTCCCTCACTTCTGTTTCACTTTCCTCACTGGTCTCTCTTTCTGGTGTTACAAAATCCTTCCTCATCTCCTTGTCAATCTCTGGGAAAAGGGTGACTATATTATGGTAGGCCTCAGGGCAACTCCTATGCACGTGTCCCATTCGATTACAGAGATTGCACCTGACATTTACACATGCATCTGCAACATGACCAATTGCATTACATAGGGCGCACCTCAGGACTGCACATGACCTGGCCAAATGGTTACTTGCTCCACATTTATAGCACCTACGGGGCTGCCCAGCATAAAAACAGATACCTCGTTCTTTCCCAATGAAAAAAGAATTGGGCAGGTGCTGTGGAACGTTACCCGAGATGTTCAACTTAACCTGGGTTTTCCAGACTCCTTCCCAAACCCCATCCTCATCAAAAACCTTAACTAGAGGTGTAAGGACTGTGCATTGCCTGCGCAACCATATGAGAATGTCTTCCTGAGGAATGGCGTCATTCTTTGTTACAATTGTGATGTTTTTTGTCTCAGGCTTTGTCATAGGGATTACCACAAATTGTTCCCAATTTTGGTTACCTGCCCTTTTTTGCATATTATAGATACGCCAAAAATTTTCAAGTGCTTCCTGAAGCTTAAAAGTTACATCAAATCAGTTTCAGTTTGTGCTATAACAGCTGATAAATCCCCAGGCCTGAAACCCATACTATCCAGTATGACTGTTCTTACAAGAAACCTTCTAGATGGAACTTGTTCTTTCTCTCCATCCCATTTAATTTTTTCCCAATGTTTCCTCTTAAAGGGTTGGTTATCATGGGACATGTCTGGGGTTGCAAAGAGCCTTTGCTTTCCCCAAAAACTGTTTGCAGTTTCATCCACCCCTCCTACCTGAATAGATTCTACCTCCACTCTCTGCTGTACCTGATCTGACTGACTCTCTATATGACCAACTTGCTCCACCTCTACCCCTGCCTCCTGAGTCACAGACTCTTCCGCTGCATTCTCTTGTTCAGGCTGCACAACCGCACTCTCTCTCACTTCTGTTTGCTCAGCCGCACTCTCTCTCACTTCTGCCTCTTCAGCTTGACTCTCTCTCACTTCCATCTGCTCACACTCATTCCCATCTGTGACAGGTGTCACACTCTCAGCCACACTCTCAGCCACTTCATTCTGAACACACAAAAGAGATTCTTGAGCCGCCACTTCCATTTTGTCTTCAGATTCTGGGCCACTCTCAGCTGCTTTATGGGAGACCTTCTTGCCCTCTGTTTGGTTCCGGCGCCGGACACTTGGATCTTCTGATGGTCTCACTGCTGCTTTAGGCAACTCTGGAAAGTCCTGATCAGATGAGATTTCATAGGCGGCTTGAGACGAATCCTCATACCGTAGCTTAGGTCTTGTGCTGGTTTGTGGCAGATTCACCTTGAAGCTTTTCTGTTCTTTTTTCTTCTTTTCTTGCTCCTGAATCTCCTTCTCATCAAAAGTCATGTTCTGCCAATTGACTCTGCCACTTGGTCGTTGCTGCTGCCGACGGGGAGGCAATGGTTTTGCAAACTCTGGTTCACTTTCAGAAGTGGCCGGACTGTTGGAGGTACTGGATCGGGTCTGGCGCCGCCCAGTAGCAGGATGTGGATACGCTGCTTTATAACCAGAACGCATTGACTCAAACCTTTGCTTGTTCTGATAGATTTCTTTCCATGGCCCGACTTTCCCATACAGTTGGTTTATTCGCTGGTCAATGCTGCTCATTTCATCAAACAAACTGTCTTTCTTTCTCCTGTTAAGCTCAGTTTCCTTCCCATCAGAAAAGAATACGAGGTTATTCAGACACTTTATGGATATCTGCAGTTTTTTCTTTTCATTTTGTAATGTTTGCAGCTCCTTTAAGGCTTCTGCAACCTCCTCTGCAGTGATTGGCTCGTCTTTGCCTTTAATCTTGCCTTTGCATGGAATGGCTCCTTTGCTTGGCTTTGCCACTGTTGCTTTAAATGTTGTCTCCTCCCCCTTCTTCCTCACAAGCTGTTCCTCCTGCACATTCTCTCCCCCTGGTGATTGAGCTGTAACATTGGCTGCACCTGCACAGGTGAGAGGCTCAGTTTGACTGACAGGAGCCTTTGTGGTGTCATTGCCGACGCCCCCAACTCCTTGTGCAGTGTTTGCCAACGCCATCTTGGATTCCCCATGCTGAGACTGCAGGTCTGCTGCAACTGTCAGTTCACTTGGCTTCCCAGACTCTCCCAGCTCTACAACACAGACACCTCCCTCCCCAGGGGCCACAGACTCCAACTCCATGTGCATCACAGGGTCTGACAGGGGGGGATCACTGTGTGTTTGGGGTGCAATAAACTTGTGCATTTTATCAGCAGGTTTGTCAGATGTTTCTTTCTTTTGCAGGGTTTTACTTTCAGTGTCAGTGCATTTACTTAACCCACTCACTACTGTAACCTGCAGCTGCTGCTGTTTATTCTCTGCACACACAGGGTCACATTCAGGCTTTTGCTCTTTCTTCTTACCTTGTTTCCCTGGGGGTAATGCAGGATTCAGCTTGGATTCTTCCTGGGGGGGTTTCTCAGTGGGAGCCCCACGCCGGCTTCCAACTTCCTGGGCCTGAGCCACTTGTACATTCCTTTGTTTTTGTTTTCTGATCTCAGCCAGACTTTTCTCCATCTCCTCATCACTCTCACTGCTGTTTCTCCTCCTTGATCTGGGGGTTCCCAGAGAAGAGGAGCGTAGCTTTGGCCTTGTATGTTCAGCCGGAAGGCTAGGCCCCAAAGCCTGGGCCTCACTTTGTCTGGTAGCCCGACCAGCCCTAGCAGGGCCTGGGCTTGTTCCGGACATTGCAGAGCTCTCTGACACACGACTGCTTGCAATGTGGATCAGATAGGATCTGTGCAGCCACTGGGACAGAATGTTCTGTTATACGGATAGCTAGAATCTCAGCAGCCATAAAGCAGGACAGGACTGCTGCTTCCAATGGGGATCAGATAGGGATTTTTATTTAAAATAAAAAACAATACAAAGCATAACAAAATCAAAGTATATCAAAATGACATTATATTACAATATGTACATTATTTACAAAGAATTTGACCAAGAGAAATCAAAGTTCAAACAATTTTTTTCATTCAAGCTTTTTTTCTGAATCTCATTGACTTTAATAAACACAATTTCCCTTAAGATTTTACTTATTGTTTGGTCTATTGATTGATTGTCTTTCCCAAAGGTTTTCATACATCGGATAGACCACAGATGGTATCGAATGACTGATAGTATAATAAATACAGTCTCTTGGTTATAGCGGTGCTTCCTATGAATGATCCCATAAATACCCAACACCTTCAGTACACCCTCATATAAACTGTTTGACACCGAACAATCCACCAAAAAGTGCTCTTGACTCTCCTCCACCCCACACCCCCAGGGACACTCTTTTCTTACATGACTCAGATATTTCATGTTGCCCCGCACATACAACTTGCCCTGCAGTGTCAGCCAGGAGTTATCAAACAGTTTTGGGGGGAGTCTCACACTGTTTAAATACTTTAGTATGTCCTCCAGGGTTTTGCTGGTACAGTCTCTTATAGCCAGTGGGACAGTAAAGAAGGAGGTTAGTACCCTGGCATAGATTTGCTTCCTTGGGGTTGATGTTATTTCTTCTGCCCCAATGCCCCACCTCTTTATCAGCTTAAGGGCATGGGCAATGTGTGGTGGGAAATAGCTCTGTCTTACACGGACCTCTTTCTCCCTACCGCCCTGCAGCCAGTCCATGATAAAAGACGATGCCCAAGACCTGATACAACTTTCCCACAGGGAGCTTGTTCCTTGAGTCAGACCCCCAAAGTTAAACTTTAGGAACATGACACCAAAGAAGGTCACAGGACAGACCATCCCCAAACCTCCCTCTTTCCTCTGCAGGAACGTTACCCCTCTTTTGACTGGGTTTAGCCTATTCCCCCAGATCATCTGGAAGAATAAGCTATAGACTCGAGCATAGAAAGATTCTGGCAAAGGAAACACACAGGACACATACAAAAACAACGGGATCAGAAAAGTCTTGATAAGGTTAACTCTTTCCCTATAGGTCAGCTTCCACCCTTTCCAACGCTGAACTTTTGCCAAACCGGTATCCAACTTCTCTTCCCAATTTAACCTGGCATTATCTTCCCTCCCAAATTTAACCCCTAGTATTTTTACTTGAGAGGAGGCAACAGGGAAGGTTCTTAACTCAAAACTGGGGTCATCCTCCAAACTCCACAAAGCTTCCGACTTTTCACTATTGACCAGAGACCCTGAGGCCTCTGAGTAGCTTCTGATGCAACAGGAGACTCTCTCCACCTCTTCAGGCTTTGAGATAACCACTGTCACATCATCCGCGTAGGCCACCAACCTCAGGCGCTGACCACTGGGTGCACAGATACCCTCCAAGTTACCTCCCTGCAGCAACCTAAGAAATGGATCTAACGCAAATGCATACAGCAAAGGACTCAGAGGGCACCCCTGTCTTACTCCTGCCCCAACCTGGAAGTCTTCACCCTGCCAACCGTTAATTAGTGGGAAGCTTCTCGCCCCTTTGTACAAAACTTTTATCCAACTAATGAACTGACCCGGGATACCGTATTTAGACAAAACAGCCCATAGGTACTGGTGATTCACCCTATCAAAGGCTTTTGACTGATCTAAACACAGAAAGTATTTCCCCCACCTATGAGCTTTGCATAATTCCAGAGCCTCTCTAATGGTAAAGACAGCTCCAAAAATGCTCCGCCCCTTCACCGTGCAGAACTGACAGTCAGACAATAAAGTGCTTGAAAATAAACTTAAACGAAAGAAAATAACCTTTGCGAGAATCTTTCTATCTGTATTGAGCAGGGCAATCGGCCTCCAGTTCTCAATATGCTTCTCGTCCTTACCTTTTGACAGCAAAATCAAAGAGATAAAGAAAGAATTGTTCAGTGTACCTTCCTAAAAAAGCAATACGTTTTCCGAACGAAAGAGGTGTGATTACCAAAATAATGTGTTATAGAAATGAAAATAAGTAAAACCCCTCTCTATTCAATTGACCACCAATTAAAGAAAATTCAAATATTAGTGCAGCAGTGTCAGAGTTTATTAACAGTTTCGTTAACGGTTACTAACCCAGTGTTGCTTCAATTATTGGGCAGCCATTGCTGGGTTACCCAATAAAGTGCTATGTGCTAGGTGCTAATAATTCATTAGCAATTAAAAATCATGTAACAGGATTAATTAATATTGTGCTATAAAGTGCTAGTGCTTCAAATGAAATTAAGGAGTTAACTTAAATAACCAGGATTAAATTGACCCAGGTGAGATTAAAGTTAATTCATTATTATATATCACACATTAAAATCCATTCATTATAGAAGATTGTAGATAACTGATTAACTGTTAAAAAGTAAACTTTACTAAATTCATTAAAATTGCTGCAAATCAATTAAGGTAATCTTTGAAGACTGCATAAAAATTGGTGAGTAATTAATCCATACACCCCAGTTAAAGTTATAGGGTGTTAAAAAACGTTTGCATAAAATTATTCAAAGGAGACCAGCTGTTAGAGGTGGAGAAGTCCCAAGTTCTAGCTGCCTGTATTTTTCTAAGTCTGGGACCCCACACGGAGGAGAAAGTAGGTCACTGGGGACTGTAGTCTCAATTTTACCTTGCTATCTTATAATTCGGAGAGCTAATCTTCCCTATAAAACTACAAATCCCACAGTGCCATTAGATAACAGGTAAGATTATAAAAGAAGAATCAATGCGGTCGCAAAGGTTTAAAATCAATAGGAAATTATTTTGCAATAGTAAAAATAAGGAAAGCGCACAGGAGACTTCACAAAAAGCGCTTCCCAGTGTGCCAACACGTGTTTCGCCTGCTGGCTTTGTCAAGGCAAAATCTAAAAGTGACTTGTTTAGTGTGGTATCTTTATCACTTCCTGAATACAAAATCTCGCGATACTTGAAAATGAGATCTCGCGATGAGGTCTCGCGATACTTGGAAATGGGATCTCACGATGAGATCTCGCGATACTTGGAAATGGGATCTCACGATGAGATCTCGCAATACTTGGAAATGAGATCTCGCGATGAGATCTCGCGAGAGTTACATTGGGGAAGATATGTGTGTATCGTTGCTAAGCGACGGTCACATTTCAGATGTATTTGGTTAAATCAATATATAACTCACTGGTATCTATAACAACCACCGGTATTTATTGAGGAAGAGATGTTAGTAAAACTTATTATTATTTATTACCAAGATTATTTAAATAAAATGTTAGTGGAATAGTGTCTACTATTAGAAGGAATTGATATGTTAAACCAAATACCTGAATCATGTTTATTAGAATAGTGTCTACTATTAGAAGGATTTGATATGTTAGACCAAATACCTGAATCATGTTTATTAAAGAAAAGCATTAAATAGTATATTTTCATTGATCCCATTGGGTGAAACTGAATTTAATTTGAAAATCCAATGTGTTTCCCGTTTGAGTAATTCTTGTTCCAGATCACCCCCTCTGATTCCCAATTGGATCTGTTCTATAGCCCAAAATTTAACATTGGAGGGGTTCATATTGTGATATTGTTTGAAATGACTTGCAACTGTGGATAATATTTTATCTGATTTACCTATTTTATCCGCATTTCTGATTGAACTGCAGTGTTGTTGTATTCTGAGTTTGAGCATCTGTGTTGTCATCCCAACGTATTGTTTCTTACAAGGGCACTCCAGTACATAAATTACTCCCTTGGTTCTGCAATTGATGTAATCCTTGATTGTATGATTAATGTTAAATCTATCACTGAATTTTGTGCTTTTGATCATGTGATCACACATATTGCAATTTCTACAGGGGAAGCAGCCCTTAATGATATTGGGTCTGCTGGGTGTCTGGAAGTGACTTCTCGATAGTAGGTCTTTCAGATTAGGGCTACGTCTGTAGCATACAGAAACTGTATCTTGTAGAACAGTATCTAGAACCGTGTCTTCTTTCAAAACCGACCAGTGTTTATTAATAATTTGATTAATTTTCTTGCTGTTAGAGTTATATGTAGTTATAAACCTGACCGTGTTATCTTGCTGAGACCTAGTCTTTGGATGGAGCAATTGTTCTCTTTCAGTCCCTAAAGCTCTATGATAAGCTCTCTTTATGAGTTTACCGGAGTATCCCCTTTGTTTTAATCTGTTTTTAAGTAGTACCGCTTGTTCTTTAAAGAGAACATGAGAGGAACAGTTCCGTTTTAGTCTTAAAAATTCCCCTATAGGGAGTGATTTTTTCACAGAATACGGATGATGACTAGAGAAACTTAGCAAGGAATTAGTGGCTGTCTCTTTTCTGTAGTTGTCAGTAGTCAATTTGCCCTCCTCTGTTATCATAATTGATAGGTCCAGGAAGGAAACCATTTGTTTAGAGATATTCACAGTCAGTTTGATATTAAGTTTATTAATATTAAGCTTGTCTATAAATTCCAGAGCTTCCTGTTCCGTGCCAGACCATAGTATCAGGATATCATCAATATAGCGTATCCATCTTAAAATCTTATTGTGGTAATTTTTGAACATTTGACTGTTCACAACGGTCTCCTCCCAATGCCCCAAAAAAAGGTTGGCATACGAGGGAGCGCAGGAAGTTCCCATGGCGGTCCCCTGGGTTTGCAGATAGAATTTCCCTTGGAATGTAAAATAATTAAAATGTAAGATGAACCCCATCATTTTAATTAAAAAGCTGGTTTCATCAGATTCACCTAAATAGCTGTACAAAAAGTATTTTAGAGCTTCCAACCCCAGCTGATGGCTAATAGAGGTGTAAAGGGATTCTACATCCAGGGTGATTAGAAGGGTGTTGCTATCTGTTTGTATCTCACTAATCTGATTAAGCACGTCCATGGTGTCTCTGGCGTATGAGTCTAATGCAAAATCAAAGAGGAAAACTGCATAGATGGCGGGAGGTCATCTTCCTCTAAACAATTGTTAAACACCTCAACAAGTGCCGGAGCCAACAGATCTTTAAAGGTCTTATAGAATTCTGATGTTAAGCCATCCGGACCTGGAGCTTTCTTATTCTGCAGACTCTCTATCGCCAACTTTACCTCCTCCTCCGTGATTTTAGCTGTCAAGGGGGAAAAATCCAAATTATTTGTGTCAGGCCCTGGGGTCGTCTCTAAGAAAGCTGTCATCCTTTCCCTCTCCAAAGTTCTCTCTCCAAACAAAGCAGCATTGTAGGATCTCACGACCTCCAGTATTCCCTCCCTTGTCTTTTGCTCTTTACCCTGGAAGTCAATGAGACCCCTCACCAGTTTCCTTTTAACTGACTCTTTACAGTTCCTAAAAGGATCTGGGGAAATTTTCATCCCAGAATCCCTCTCAAGTACCAGAGACCTCTGGCGGCTGTACTGATACTGCTTCATTTGGTTCTTTAACTGGGTCACTTTTTCCCCCACCACCCCATCCGAAATATAGGACTCCAGCTTCTTTCTCAAGGACTGGTACTGCCATTGTCTATTTCCCTCCCTTTTAACAGATAGGGACTTGAAGAAAGCCCGAAATGACCTCTTGGCCTCTTCCCACCACTGTGTTGGTGAATCATAAAAAATCATTTTTGACAGAATATTTTGTACAACAAACTCACAAAAGGGTTTTTGTTCCTCATCCTTTAGTATTTCTGAACCTAACCTCCACAGACCTTTACCAACCCCCAGACTATCTGATACCCCATACTCAAAGAAAAGAACCAAGTGATCAGAAAACCCCACTTCAATCTCCTTAACTCCTGAAAAAGGAGCACCAGCTTTAATATAAATTTGGTCAATTCTACTACTGCGGGAGCCACAAAAATACGTGTGCTTGGCCTTCCTACCCCCTTCAGTAGCCACATCCACCAACCCTGCTGTTTGAACCACCTCATTGAGAAATGCTCCCTCATATTTCCTATACATACCAGATCTATCCCCTGGCCCTGTCACTTGGTTGAAATCCCCGGCTAGGATGACTGGCATTGAGGTGTGTAAATATTGTCTCATTTCTCTTATGAGTTCCTTCCTCTCCACCACTGATTGGGGCCCATACATATTAATTAATCTTAGATCTTCCCCTTCTATCTTAATATCAAGTAACAAACACCTGCCCATTTTAACCTCCACCAACCTCTTAACTTCAATGTGCCTGTCACCATTAAACAGAATCCCCACTCCTCCCGCCTGTTCCTCTGCTATGGACCAAAATGAGGGCCCTTTCTGCCAGTCTCTCTTTGCATTGTAGATATCGTATCTATTAGTTAGGCGAGTCTCCTGAACAAAAATGATATTTACCACCAAGGAAAATAAAAACTCAAATGCTACCAATCTTGCCTTGGGAGACCTAATGCTTCTCACATTAAGGGTACAAAAAGAAATTGGGGAACCCATCATGTTTTAGGGAGTTTTGCTGAAGACTCTTCCCCTCCTTCCCCACATCTCTTAACTTGCATCCCCTGAGATTCATCCCCTTCTACAAAAACCAGAAACTCCTCCTCAAAGGAACCTCCCTCCCCAGAGTCTCTCTCCTTCCTCTTTTTCCCCTGCTCTTCCCCAGTAACTTCTAGAACTTCTGGGATTCTTGGAGTCTGGCCTGCATCGGGTTCTGGGGATATTCTTCCTTCTTTTGTTTTTCGCCTTTTCTTTTTCTTCTCCTCTCTGTCCCTTTCTTCCTTCTCTATCAGCCTTTCTTCCTCCTCCTCCTCCTCCTCCTCCTCTGCCATCTCCCCCCAACTCTTCCCACCTGGGAGGGTAAATCTGTTTGATGTGCTCACACCTGCCTTAACAACCATCTTTCCCTGTTGTTTATTCCCCTTTGCTCCTACCACAGTCCAGTCCTCCTTCTCTGTCCCTTTCTCCTTCCTTTCCTTCCCCCTAGTTTCCTGAGGGACTGCAGGCTCCACTACTCCTTCCACCCTGGTCTCCAACTCCATTTCTTCCTCATGCCCCCTCCCCTCCTCCCGCTCCTCCTCCTCCTGAAATTCCCGCTCCAAATTAGGGCAATCTCTGACAATGTTATGCCAAGCATTGGGGCAGTCCTTTGTGTATGACCCAGAGCATTACATAGGTTGCACCTGACCTCATTACATTCCTTGCTGGTATGGCTTTTAGCACCACACAGAGCACACACCTTGGTTTCACAGTTAATGGCCAAGTGTCTGTTTGACCCACACTTAAAGCATTGGCGAGGTTGGCCTGGGTAAAAACAAACCCCCCTTTCTCTTCCTATGAAAAATGAGTTAGGGAGGTGCTTGGGGACATTGTAATGAACCTCTAGTTTCACTTGGGCTTTCCATCCACCTGCCCAAAAACCTTCCTCATTATAGATCTTGGTGAGAGGGGTTAGTACTGTGCATTGTCTCTTTAACCAAACAAGGATATCCTCAGGGGGGACTGATTCGTGTTTGAAAATTATGGTTACATTTTTGGTTTCAGGACGTGAGATTGGGATTGCCTTAAAATTTTCCCACTCTTTTGTGTTTTTCTTTTGGTCATAAAGAGCCCAAAACCTCTCCATCCCCTGGGACAATTTAAAGCTGAGATCATATTCAGTTACAGAAATATCAAGAAAAGCATTGACATCATTAGTAGTGAAACCCATAGACTCTTTCACCAGGTTACGTGCCACATATCTCCAACCTGGGAATTTGTCTTGCTCCCCCTCCCATTTAATTCTCACCACATTGCGCCTCTTAAACACCGGCCCATCAAAGGATCTATTTAGCCCAGATGAGTTAGCAAACAGCCTCCTCCTTTCCCACACATTCACAGGTGCTTGGCTTCTCTCTTGCCCAACCTCTGGAGCAGCCTTACTGCCCCCCACAGTCCCCTCTCCCATCCCCCCCACACCAGCATTCTCACCCCCCTGTACCCCTTCACTCACAGCCTCTCTCTCACCACTTGCCCCACTCACACCTGCACTCACACCAGCACTCACACTCACACACTCTGGCTGCACAACAACATTAGCAGAGATATTAGAGGAAACATTAGAAGAAAAACGTTTCCCTTTTTCCATCTGCTCAAACCTTTCCCGGTTCTTATAAATCTCTTCCCATGGTTTAATTATAAGGAAAGTCTTTTTAATTTCTTCCTCCAGTTCCTCCAACTCTTTATTGTACATCGCAGTCTTTCTTATTCTCTGCCCTCTTAACTCTCCAGTCGCTTTGGCAGCCAAACTAAGTTCTTTTGCAATCACATTATTTAGTTCTTTTTTCCTCTGCTGCAAAAACTCCATAGTCTTTAAAGCTTTAACAATTTCCTCCTGATTTACAGAGTCTTTAGAGGTGGAGACCCCAGAAAAGTCTTTAGAAACACAGTCTGTAGCAGCAACAGTCTCATTAGTGGAAACCCCCTCCCCCACACAGGCAATTAAGGAAAAGTCAGTTTGTTTGTTACCTGCAGATTTCTCCTCCAGCACCTGTAAAGCCACAGTCTCTGCCAGGTAGCCACAGTCCATGCTTGCCTCCATTCCTCCCTCTGCTGAAGCAACAGCAGTCGGTGCCATTTGTGGGGGGGTTCCCTGATTCTTTGCTGGAATCTTTCCTTTCTCACTGTCTCTGCTGGACTTTCTGCAGTTCTTGCTGGGTGGGCGGAGCTTCCCCTTTGCTGTACACAAGCCTGTCTCTGCTTCCAAAATGGAGTCCTCCTTCCCAAGCACATGGCCGGCCTCCATTACAGCAGTGCAGCTGGTACCTGCTTTCTCCCTCAGCTGGGGGTCACTGTCCATAGCAGCAGCTGCTTGTGTGTCAGTACAGCCGCTTGTACCTTCCATTTCCCCCAGCAAAGCACCGCTCCCCTCTGCTCCCTGACTGATGCAAATACCAGACCAGGGGCTCCAGTCTGCGCTGGCCACAGGACTTTCCTCCTCCATAGCTATGGGGGACCTGCTTGTTCCTTGGGGGGTGCTCTCTGGGACACAGGTAGCTTGGGATTCACCAACCTTTGCTGAAGCTCCAGATGTAGAGACTTGTAGTTCCGCAACATGTTGCACAGGGGGCTCAGATGCCGCAAACCCAGACAGACTTGACTCAGGGACCTCATCCAGCTTTTCCTCCTCCTCACTCTCCACAGACACCTCTTCCACCTCCTCCTCCTTTGGCAAAACTTTCCCTTTCTTGTTCACTTTCTTTACAGTAGCAGCCATTTTCTTTTCTGCACCAACTACAGCTTTCTGGCTCACTGCTCGCCTGCTGGATCCCAGCCTTGCTCGGGTATTCATTGCCCCTGCTTCCTCTGTTGGGGGCAACTTCTTACCCATTTCCAAAAAAAAATAAATAAATAAAACAAAAAAGAAAAGTAAAGGCTATAAAGCCGCAAAAACAGGTGAGAAATCAACCTCCCCAGACCCAGAAGGGCCTGGGTAAGTCAAAATCACAAGTTCTCTCTCAAAATCACGAGCTCTCTCCAAACACGTCTGCTCCCTACGAGGATCAGATAGGATCTGTGCAGCCACTGGGACAGAATGTTCTGTTATACAGATAGCTGGAATCTCAGCTGCCATAAAGCAGGACAGGACTGCTGATTACAATGGGGATCAGATAGGATCTGTACAGCCACTGGGACAGAATGTTCTGTTATACAGATAGCTAAGGGGGGAGTGCAGCCAATTATTTCAGTAATGTTATGATGTGCTCTGCTGTACTATGACTTTTGTGCGATGGGGAAAATAGTGCTACCAGGGCTGCAGGATGGCAGAGCAAAGTAAAAGTACTGTGCCCACCCCCCTTGCCCCTATTTGCTGATGCAGAGAGAAACCTGAGCCATGGGCATGCTGCCCAATCTCCATGCTACCTGCCCTTTACTTCTTGCTAAGCTCTTAACTGTAGGAGTTATGATAGGAGGCCTCCTGTTATCTACTGGAACTATTATAACTACTTGTGGCTGCACACTCAAACACACTCTGAGTGACTCGCTACCTTGATGTCCGCAGTCAGTTTTGATGTGACTGAAAGGGAGTTCACCACAGGAGACAGGCAGAGCAGTGAGAGAGAGCAGGACGGGTCCTGCCGGCTGGGGGGGGGGCGGACATATGATTTACAATACCTGCAGACCCTTATTGCTGAGAGAACAGCTAGTGAGGGAGGGAGGAAAGTGCCCTACCCTGTAAATAAATGTGATCGCCGCCTGTACCTCTGAGCCTGCATTCACAGTGGGAATGTGGGAGAGTCACCCAACCTGGGACGGTCAGCCGTCTCTCTCTCTCCTTTACTGTACAGTGCGTGGGGATTAGGGAGGGGAGCGTCGTGTGCAGGCAAAAAAAGCTTTAAGTACAGTAATAAATAAAATCACTGACAGGTGGGAATGATCACATCCACACTTATGAGCTCAGAAAGAGAGAGAACTCAGGAGAAAGGATTCGTACACCTCTTACCCTCTCTGAACGCTACAGAACTTTGCCTGACTACAGTAATTACGGTATGTCACATGGTGAATCCGTAAACACACAGCTTCTGAGCATCCGATTGGACAGGGATAAAGGCCTTTTTTCATTGGCTACCCAAAATCCATCAGGAAGTGCGCAACTGCCAAGTGCCCTGCAGTATCCCACAGCTCACATGCGCCATAGATTTCAAGCTGTGCATCATTACTCTGGTCGGGACTGTGGATTTACAAAGTTAAATGGCATCCAGGACAGCAAGGAGTTCTAGCTGCAGGTCAGAAGCGCAGCTATCAGCAGGGAAGAGGCACACGCATCAATCAGATAGGTAATTTTTTTAACTGACCCGAGTATAAGCCGAAGCAGATTTTTTTCATCTTATTTTGGGTGCTGAAAAACTCGGCTTACACTCGAGTATATACGGTATATCAGATTATGACAGCAATTCAAAAGCATGTCGGAACACAATTCTAAAATATTGGGGTATTTTGAGTAATGATCACAAATATGGCCACTTGTTCCACCATCTCCCCTGTTTTCATATAGACGTGGGAAAAATATTGGTGATCTCATCAAACCGAGGACCCGTAAACAACAAGGTGGTAACTTACATTCTAAATAACACTCTAATGGCACCTTTCCTTGTAGGAATTGCAGTCATTGCAACGACATTATACCGGGCAATAATGTAATGCAGCCACAAAAAGGTTCTAAGCACAATATCATGGGATGTTTTACATGTGATAGTAATGATATAATATATTGAATTAAATGACCTTGTGGCCTTGCATATGTAACACCTATTTGGGCCACTCGGGGTTAATTCACCAGCTAGAACACTAGAGCATGGGTTACACGTGACTTACACCCAGGGCAGGGCCTTCGCTAAGTGGAAGTGTTCCCTCTATGGTGTAGTGCAACTACACCCCCCCCAGGGGATGGGCGCCAGGAGGTTCTTAACAATCAGGAACAGTTTATTATGCCAAAAAGGGCAAATGACCACAGGTTTCAGTACTCACGCAGGATTTGAGGAAAACAGCATATTGAGAGTTCACACAGATCAAAGGCAGGCTCACACAGAGAGTGCATAGGCAATTGCAGTACAACCTTTCCCTATTGGAAGTTGTCAGGAAAGCAGCTTCTACCCTACAGTCCCTCTTCACTGAGGTCCCTGACTGGAGGCAACACACAGAGCCTCTGGGAAGCTACTCCCTTTCTTTAAATCCTTGTTGGAGCTCAGCTGCTCTTTCTCTCTATCCTATCTGCCTTTCTCTCCTAGAGAGACTATGACAAGTCTGCCCTGGTATATCTGTTCCTCATTCACGGGGTTGCCTGGTCCCCGACTTGGACACATGCCTTCTTCTGGGCCTATTGCACTCAGTCCCCCTGAGCACATCCAGCTGGATCAGCATCCAGAGGCGAAAGAGGAAGTGGCCACTCCCTGCACACACTATATAGGAGTGTGTCAGAGCAGTGTCATCAAATCTCTCAGCCTATCACTGTAAAGGTTATTTTGTAACAGGGATTCTACCCAATAATCCAAGGAAATGGTGAAAAGATTAACTCTATAGGGCCTGTATCCCTATAGGGCCCTTCATTCACCCGGGGAAAAAAAAACCATTTCTCCTAACAATGGTTTAACAATCCCCAACATTTCAACTTACAGTACCATCACATCCGCTTCTGGTATCCTCTCCTAAGGCATTCCTGGTAACAATGGTCACTGCAAAGGAAACACACAGCATACACAATACTGTATCAACATTAAATAATAACAGTTGCAGTTGGTCAACTTTATTATACACCAAAAACTTTCTTTCCTCCCAAGGGTCCACACAGGTCATCCTTGAAGTGCAGAAACAAGGCAGAAGAGTTGTGGTGGAGATCAATAGTCCTGAATTAGAACCCACTTAGTCCAGCAGTCCTTCCAGCCACAAAAAAACAAGCAAGCAGCACTCTAGGCATCTCACTCTGCAGGAGTCCATAGAAGAGCTGTAGCAAACATCAGAAGAATCCATCCTCCAGATTCTCCTCTTCCAGATCCATGATCCGGGATCACACATGAGCAGGGCCGCCATCAGGGGGTCACTGGGGGGACAGTCCTCCCGGGCCCGGTGGATTTCCCCGCTTCCAGGGGGCCCGGCCGCGACCTAACTCTGCCCTGCATTTTTCTCCACTGAGCTGCGTCCCGTGCGTACGCGTGACGTCAGTACGCACGGGCGCAACTCTATTTAAGCCGCCGCCGACTGCCGCCTGCAGTCAGAAGATCGAGGACGTCGCTGGAGGAGGACGTGCTTCCTGGAGACGGCGAACGGACGGCGAAGACGGCGAAGAAGACCCTCCTGGAGGAAGAAGAAGACGCCAGCACAAGCAGGTAAGTCCCCTGAACCACCAATGTAACCCCTGAGCCACCAATGTAACCCCTGAGCCACCAATGCGGGCCCCTGAGCCCCATACTGCCGCTGAGCCACCAATGCAGGGCCCCTGAGCCACCAATGCGGGCCCCTGAGCCACCAATGCGGGCCCCTGAGCCACCAATGCAGGGCCCCATACTGCCCCTGAGCCCCATACTGCCCCTGAGCCACCAACCCCATACTGCCCCTGAGCCCCATACTGCCCCTGAGCCACCAATGCAGGGCCCCATACTGCCCCTGAGCCACCAACCCCATACTGCCCCTGAGCCACCAACCCCATACTGCCCCTGAGCCACCAACCCCATACTGAGCCACCAATGCAGGGCCCTGCCCTGAGCCACCAATACAGGGCCCTGCCCTGAGCCACCAATGCAGGGCCCTGCCCTGAGCCACCAATGCAGGGCCCTGCCCTGAGCCACCAATGCAGGGCCCTGCCCTGAGCCACCAATGCAGGGCCCTGCCCTGAGCCACCAATGCAGGGCCCTGCCCTGAGCCACCAATGCAGGGCCCTGCCCTGAGCCACCAATGCAGGGCCCTGCCCTGAGCCACCAATGCAGGGCCCCTGAACCCCATACTGCCCCTGTGACACCAATGCAGGGCCCCTGAACCCTCAATGAGGGCCCCTGAATCCCCATGCCAGGCCCATATCCCCCAATGGGCCCCCTGATCCCCATGCAGGGCCCCTGATTTGCAGAGGGCCTGGTCAGCAGTGTTTTTTTTTTGTGACCCTGGCTGCCAATGCAGGCCCCTGAACCCCCATACTGCCCCTGAGCCACCAATGCAGGGCCCCTGAGACACCAATGAGGGCCCCTGAATCCCCCAATGGGCCCCTGATTTGCAGAGGGCCTGGTCAGCAGTGTTTTTTTTTTTTTTGTGACCCTGGCTGCCAATGCGGACCCCTGAACCCCATACTGCCCCTGAGCCACCAATGCAGGGCCCCTGAGACACCAGTGAGGGCCCCTGAATCCCCATGCCGGGCCCCATATCCCACCAATGCAGGCCCCTGAACCCTCAATGAGGGCCCCTGAATCCCCATGGCCGGGCCCCATATCCCCCAATGGGCCCCCTGATCCCCATGCAGGGCCCCTGACTTGCAGTAGTGTTTTTTTTTTTGTGACACATGGCTGCCAATCTAGCTCTGGTATTCCCCTGAATTGTGTTTTTATGTAACTTTAGTAGGAGCCCTGGTCACTAGTTATTTTTCTTGGTCTTGTAAAAGGTCTTCCAGTCACCAATTGTTTTTTAATCACTGTTGTGAAACTCCTGAACACTTATTGTTTTTTGTTATGAAACTCCTCGACACTTATTGTTTTTTCTTTTTTGATACTGGAAGAAGTCTTCCAGTCACCAATTGTTTTTTAATCACTGTTGTGAAACTCCTCGACGCTTATTGTTTTTTGTTATGAAACTCCTCGACACTTATTGTTTTTTCTTTTTTGATACTGGAAGAAGTCTTCCAGTCACCAATTGTTTTTTAATCACTGTTGTGAAACTCCTCGACACTTATTGTTTTTTGTTATGAAACTCCTCGACACTTATTGTTTTTTCTTTTTTGATACTGGAAGAAGTCTTCCAGTCACCAATTGTTTTTTTAATCACTGTTGTGAAACTCCTGAACACTTATTGTTTTTTTCTTTTTTAGTCCTGTCAGAAGTCTCCCAGTCACCAATTGTTTTTTTTAATCCTGTTATGAAACTCTTGGCCACCAATTTTTTTTAGTTCTGAGACATAATGTGAATTCTTTTTTCTCCCTTCCTTTTTTAAACAGCTAAACTGTATCACAGCTGCAAAAGAACAGGAACTGTTGGTATTTAGCAGGAGTGGCTCAGCTGTTTGCATGACGTCATTCTCAGCCTTGAAGCCCTCCTGCTGAACGGAGGTGAAGACAACAGGTAAGTATTGCACTTGCTGTTGTTGTTTTACATCTGTTGTCACTTGACTTTATTAATAAAAGTTTATTATCTCTGTGTCGTTGTGGTCATTGTATCAGCTGTTCTCTTTAGTTGTTTTGGTGGTGTTTCCTTTTTGTATAGTTCTGCACTTTACGTGTTTTGTTAGTTGTGTGCTTGAGATTTATTAGCATTATTTTTATACTGGTTCCAATACCTTCTTTTTGTCCTATAATGTAGATTTATTTGCACTTTGGGTTTTTCTGACATTTCATAGGACTTTTACTTTGCTTGCCATCATCTTTACAGTTTTTTTTTTTGTATATAAATATATATAGGTTTTGCATTTACAGGCCTAGCTGCTTTGTGGTGCCTTGTGCTTAGCTGTTTTTTTTTATTATTTTAACTTTTTCTGCTGTGGGTTTACTGTAGAGCTTTATTTTTTTGAAAACTTGCACTTTATTTATTTTGTCGTGGGCTTTGGTACTTTTGCTAGGATTTTGGTCCCTAGTGTGATACATTGATACTTTTGCACTTGTGTTTATTTGTATTACTTAATTTTTGCCTTGGGTTTTGGTAATTTTGCTAGGATTTTGGTCCGTAGTGTGATACGTTTGCATCGGTTTGCACTATTTTTCAGTTTGCACTTTTTACATTTTGCACTTTATCTGCTGTTTTTGTAATTGCCCTTGTGTCCATAATCTGTGCTTAACTTTTTTTGTCAAGAGGTATTTTGTTTACACTTTGTAACAAGTGGGCTCCATCTTATTCACCTTGCATAAAAAAAGGTAAGATTTTAAAGGGCCTTCATCACAGCTACAAGAATGTATCAGCATAAGTCTGGATCTCAGAAACGAAAGGAGAAGCGAGGGCGAGAGCATGAAGATGAAAAAATCAAAAACAAGAAACCATTGCTCCAATACTTTAAAAAATCTAACAGTGGCAGTCAAGATGCAAGAGAAGATCGTATGGATGCTGGCAAAGTCATTGGGCCAATTGTCAGCACATCTTTAAACAATGTCCAAGAGGAGCCAGTTTCCTGCAGCGAGAATTGCATTTTGCCTTCATGTGACATCTCCTTGCCCACCACAGAAATCGAAGAGAATGCTTCCTGCAACATGTCTGCTGTTAACAATGACACGCTGATGGAAGAATATAGGTCATGCAGTCTGTCAAGCATCAATGCCTCTGAAGATTTCTTGAGTGAGGCATTTGAAAGTCATGAAGGTTTATCAGGTGTTAACTGGAAAGACCCAGCATTATGGCCAGACACTCTGAGAGGTAAATCTAGAGAGTACATCGTTCTTGCTGGATTGATGAGTGAACAAGATCTCTTGAAAACTGTACAGTCTTTGCCCAAGGATTGTGACGGCCAGGCCTTTAGTGAATTCCACTTGTATTCAAAATCACCGAATGGACGTGAAAAGATTCTAAGGGATTGGCTAAGATGGAGCGACAGCAAGAAAGTCTTGTACTGTACAACTTGCCTTGCTTTTTCAACAGACTCTGCCAATAAAACAGGAAGTTCTCTTTGCAGAAAGGAAGGGTATGATCCACTGAAGTCAAAGTGGCACAAATTGTACAAAAAATTGCCAGAGCATGAACATTCAGCACAGCACAGGAAGAACTACTGGAGCTGGCGATGCCTTCAGAAATCTGTTGGTGGACAGGGTGTAGACCATGACATTCAAAGAACTTTGGCAGTGGAAGCAGAGAAATTCACTGTGCTCCTGGAGAGGCTTCTTGATGTAACTCTGTTTCTTGCTTCAAGAAATTTGGCATTCAGAGGGAGTTCGCAAAGAGTTGGAGACATTCAGAATGGGAATTTTCTCGGTATCCTAGAGCTCATTGCCCATTATGATGCTGTCCTAAAGGAGCACCTAGACAAAGTGAAGAGAAGCCAAGAAAAAGGGAAAAAACTTCCAGCTCATTATTTATCATGGGGAACCCAGAATGAATTCATCAATCTGTGTGGACGGCATGTTCTCAATGCAATACTTTCCGAAAGGCAAGAGGCTATCTATTTACAGTGATATGCGATGCTTCCCCAGATATTTCCCATACTGAGCAGAATGTCATCGTTTTACGTTATGTGCACAGATGTTCACAGACAGGTAAGTGGTGCATTCAAGAGAGATTTCTTGAATTTTTTGATTTTTTTCAGAAGACTGGTGAGGAAATTGCTGAGATGCTAACATCAAGATTGCGTGAGCACAACATCGACCTCAAAGATTGCAGAGGGCAAGGGTATGATAACGGAGCCAACATGGCTGGAAGAATTAAAGGAGTAAAATCCAGAATCCTGGAGAAGTATCCACAAGCCATTTTTTGCCCCTGTGCTGCACACTCTTTAAACCTTGTTGGCGTGCATGCAGCATCCAGCTGTCCTGAAGTGAAGACATTTTTTGGAAGTGTGAATAGATTGTACGTCCTGTTTAGCAACAGTCCTGAGAGGTGGCATACCCTAACTGAGGAAATTGCTGGTTCACTGCATGGTCTAAGTGACACTAGATGGAGTTCAAGAGTTGAAGCAATTCGGCCTGTCGCTAAGAAGCTGCCAAGCATTCTCCAAGCACTTGAGAAGATAATTTCCTCTAGAAGGCTTACAAGTGATGCACAGTCAGAAGCTGTGGGGCTGTATAATTATTTTTCTTCTTTCCGTGCAATTCTACTTGCAACTTTTTGGCTAAAAGTTCTACAGTGTTTTGATGAGAGGAACAAAATTCTGCAGGCACGGTCAGTTTCCATGGAGATTGGAGCCGCAAATATAAGAGCATTGGCAGAAGAAATGAAATCTCTTAGAGAAAAGTGGCCTGCTCTACTCTCAGAGGCTAGATTGGTTGCTGATGGCATGGAGATTCCGGCTGAACTTATGAACACACAACAGATTCGCCGAAAGAAGTCACAAACTCCTGGTCAACTGGAAGATCCTGAAGCTGTTTTTAAAGTCAATGTTTTTCTCGTGACCCTGGACACTATCATTTCTGACCTAGATCAGAGATTTAAATCAATGGAAGAAATATGCAATTTATTTGCTCCAATATTGAAGTTGAGGAAGCTAACAAATGAAGATCTAGAAGCATCCACCAAGTTGCTGGTTGCCAAATACCCTCAAGATCTTACAGACTCGTTACTGGATGAGTTACAACATCTTCGTAAGGTCTACAATGAAACATTTGAAGGGTCTCTTGGTCAACTGGAATTATTAAATTGTATCTATGACCTGCAGCTTGAAGGCATATTTGGACAGGTGTGTGTTGCCCTTCGTATCTTCATCACACTTCCTCTGTCAGTGGCTGAAGGAGAGAGAGCGTTCAGCAAACTGTCCTTGATTAAAAACTATCTACGGTCAACAATGAGTGAACAGAGACTGAATAGCCTGGCAATGCTTTCTATTGAACACGAACTTGCAAATCACCTGGATTTCAAAGAACTTATCAAAGATTTTGCAAGCAGTAAAGTGAGGAGACTTTGAGCCCTGTGTATATCACTATTTGCAATAAGCTTCAGGAGAACATGGTTTTACAAAGCACTTGACACTTTCAGTCATATCTTTTTGAGTATCCTGGTTACTTCATCAATCATGTACCACTAGATTTCTATTTATACTTCTAAATGTTATTTATTCATACTAATAAAAGTTCTTAATTTTTTATTGTAAAAATAGTTTTATATCGCGTACCACTAGGTTTCTATTTATACTTCTAAAAAGTTAAATGTTATTTATTCATACTAATAAAAATTCTTATTTTTTATTGTAAAAATAGTTTTATATCTTATTTATTCATACAAATAAAAGTAGTTATTTTGTTTGCTATAAAAATAAGTTATATAAGGCCTATATGTTTACAAACAATCACAAACTGCCAATGCACTTTATAATCATCCAGTGGTTAGATCATGAATCATGTACAACTAGGTTTCTATTTATACTTCTGAACAGTTCATACTAATAAAAGTTCTTATTTTTATTGTAAAAATAGTTTTATATCTTATGTTCTTTATTTATTCATATTAATAAAAGTAATTTTGTTTATTATAAAAATATGGTGTATATCTGTTTATTTATACTAATCAAAGTTATTATTGATGGCCTATATGTTTTCAATCACAGTGCCATTGCACTGTATAATTGTCCAGTGGTTAGGTTTCAGTTTTTTTTAATGTATACATAAAATGCATTATACAATAAATGTGTGTATACATTAGACATGCTAGATAGATGGGCACATTTCAATCTTCCATTGTCCTTATTAGGACTGGTTGTTTTTTGACCAAGGGGTTAAACAAAATGGCTCTTATTGGTACAATTTAAACATATAATAATTGTAAAACAAAGTGCAATTTAGGTTAGAGCAGGTACCTGCTTAAAGAGTCTACCTTGATGTGGTGGCAGGCTTAATAACCCTTTTGCCAAAATGATTTTATTTGCGGTTTGTGAATGTGTCCATGTGACCTTTGTGGTGGGGGGGCGTGGTTAAGATGAGGGCGTGGTTAGGGGCGTGTTAGGGGAGGTGTCGTGAGGGGGGGCCCCGAAAATTTTGTTGTGTGGGGCCCCGTGATTTCTGATGGCGGCCCTGCACATGAGCAGAAAATGGCTCCTTCCGGGACATCCATCTTCCTCCCGTCCAAGCGCGCGAAAAATCTCTTGCGCGGGAACAAATGGACGCCAGCGAAATCTCGCCTGGCATGACTAGTAGTGGCGCAGGCTAAAAGGGTAATCGGGAAAAACCTCCAAGCCCGACCCCACGGCCTAACATGCGCTCGCACAAAAAAATAGACATTGCGTGCAGATAGGCCCTTTGCCTATCTGGTCTGGCAGCCTGTCAGCAAAATTTAAAGAGACAGTACTCAAAATAGCAAAAATTGCACAGCCTGGTTATTAAAGGGTAAATGCCCCACGTTGGGCAGCCAAATGTAACACCTATTTGGGCCACCCGGGGTTAATCCACCAGCTAGAACACTAGAGCATGGGTTACATGTGATTTACACCCAGGGCAGGGCCTTCGCTAAGTGGAAGTGTTCCCCAGGAACGGTTTATTATGCCAAAAAGGGCAAATGACCACAGGTTTCAGTACTCACACAGGAGTTGAGGAAAACAGCATAATGAGAGTTCACACAGATCAAATAGAGAGAGTACACAGGGAATTGCAGTACAACCTTTCCCTCCTGGAAGTTGTCAGGAAAGCAGCTTCTACCCTACAGTCCCTCTTCACTGGAGTCCCTGACTGGAGGCAACACACAGAGCCTCTGGGAAGCTACTCCCTTTCTGCAAATCCTTGTTGGAGCTTCAGCTGCTCTTTCTCTCTCACCTCTCTACCTTTCTCTCCTAGAGAGACTATGACATCATTCATTCACGGGGTTGCCTGGTCCCCGACTTGGACACATGCCTTCTTCTGGGCCTATTGCACTCAGTCCCCCTGAGCACATCCAGCTGGAATCACATCCAGAGGCAAAAGAGGAAGTGGCCACTCCCTGCACACACTATATAGGAGTGTGTCAGAGCAGTGTCATCAAATCTCTCAGCCTATCACTGTAAAGGTTATTTTGTAACAGGGATTCTACCCAATAACCCAAGGAAATAGTGAAAAGATTAACTCTATAGGGCCAGTATCCCTATAGGGCCCTACACATATATTGGCCAAACCTCGAGACCTATAAAAATCAGGCTTAATGAACATAAATGCACGATACGCAACTAAAAACTGCCAATCCCACAACCTGCAGATAATAGAATAAAGGACAAGGAAATGGCAAAGTCAAAAAGGAAAACTTTATTAGTGAAACATGTTTTTACACAAGGCGATCGGGTGGCACAATTAAGATGGCAGATCTTAGAAAAAGTGATAGCTAATCAGGGTCATGACAAATAACAACTGTTACACCAGAGGGAATGCTTCTGGATCTGGTTACTCCAATCCTGGAGTCCGAAAGGTCTTAATGAGGAACACAATTTGTCTTGCTTTGTATAAATGCTCTTTGCATTTACATTACGAAACATGTTTATCTAAAAATTATTTCTTTCCCGTTTCTCTACAGATAAGAAAACCTCTTTGATATTATACCCCAGGGACAGGTAATTCACCTTATCTTTAATAAGGTTAGTTTGAAGGGATACAAATATTACTTTGTTACTTTTTAACCTTTTTAGAGACAACAGGCAACTGCCTGTACACTGTGAGGCACATTTAATAAACCCTCTAATTCGACTCTCGAGGTAAAATCCTACGAATTTGAATATCGAATTCGTAGGATTTACCGCAAATCCTATGATCGAACGATCGAAGGAAAAATCAAACGTTTCGAAGGATTTTAATCGATCGATCAAAGTATTTTTCCTTCAATCAAAAAAACTTTTGAAAACTGATGGGGATGGTCCCCATAGGCTAACATTGTCGGTAGGTTTAAAGTGGCGAAGTATGTAGTCGAAAGTTTTTTTTAAAGAGAAAGTACTTTGACTATCGAATGGTCGAATAGTCGAATGATTTTTAGTTCGAATTGTTTGAATCGTAGTCATAGTCGAAGGTAGTAGCCTATTCGATGGTCGAAGTACCCAAAAAAACCTACGAAATTCAACATTTTTTTACTTGGAATCCTTCACTCGAGCTTAGTAAATGTGCCCCTTTGTTTCAATTTTATCTTTTCCTTTATAGATACACTTTTTCTAACACACTGAATGAACATTATACACGGGAATAACTTGGTACACCTCCAATCTTCTGCATTTTTTTTAAAGTTTTTTCTGAAGGTTTTTTTTTTAATTTTTCCAGTGGTTGGGCTTTTCCGATTGAACTCAATTTTTGTACAATTTTTCTTATTGGACTTCTCACCGGGCAAGCTGGTTGGAGGGTGGGTATGCCAATTTGGTATGCAAATTGTTACAATTGGTCACTCTATATATTGTCTGCACAACAGTTTTCTTGTATGTTTGATAAAGGGGCTTCCCCCGAAAAGTTGCATGTTCGCACGAAATAAACAGCAAGGGGTAACCCTGCATAACACTATGCCAAGGTGTGATAGAGCCGCAGTGTTATTACATTTTGTGCCTTTATACTACCCACATTCTCCTCCTTGGGAATAGGTCTTATTAGGATGGATTTCCAAGACATGCTTCCAGAGATTTGGATATTGATTCTTATTTCAAGACACTACCCACCTTGAAGTAAACATATAATTGTGGACATCTGCTATAGGAGGAGACATCAAGAGTGCAAATATTATTTGCATATTATTGCATACACTTTAATTGGAACATATACCACTATGGCGATTAACATCATAGTCATGTGATGCTACCTTTAAATCCACAGCATTTCCAGATTTTTGGCCTCTTGACAAAGCCATGGGTTGTGGCAAATGGCTGTCGAGGTGCAGCACTGTGTCTGGCAAACGGGGACCCCTCTCTGGATACTTGTAATGTGCTACATGGAAAACCATTGCGGCTGATCTAACAAACTTGTGAGGTCTCAGCGGTAATACTTGACACATGGTCGGTAAAAAACTTTTGTATTTTGTTCGGGCAGGACATTGCCAGGTCTGGGGGCATCCCTGTGACACATTACTCACTCTTTGGCCCAAATGGTCAAATTGTTGCTTGTAACACTCCGATTGCTGTATCGCTAATTCCTGCCATCTGGATTTAATTACTAACCCATGTGTATAATGCTCAATTGAGTGTTTCTCTGTGGACATACAGACTCCATCATTAAGAGCACTCACTAACCCCCAATATTGGGTCTGCACCACATAAATTGAATATCGGCATAAGGGCACTAAGTGCGCGAACATTTTCCTGTTTTGATTATTGGTAATATCACAGTATTTCTTGGGCGCATGGTGTGGGGGTTAAGTCCCAATTCTCGTATATAATTTCACTTCTATACTATGCCAAGAAAGTAAGTGCTATGGCATGCATGGGTCCGCAACCATCCAAGCAAAACTGGATAACATTGGTAAATCAGAATCTGCCTCTCATCAAACTCACTTTATTAGCCAGAGGGCTGGAACTAGGGGCAGGTAGAGTAGGCACCCACCTAGAGTGCAATCATGGGGGGGGGCACACTTTTAAGGGGAATTTCCTTTCTATCTTTTTTAAGATAGGCCTTTAATAGTTTTTCAACTTTATAAACCCCCCTGTTCCAGACAGAATCACTCCCAGCTCCCTTTTGGCAGCTGCTGGCACAGGTACATATTTGTGGGTAATATCTTGGCTGCTACATGCACAGGTAAACAGATGATATGATATTTGGCTGCTGCTGGCACAAGTACATATATGGAGGCAATAGTGTGTATTTTTGGCTGATGCTGGCACAGGTACAGATTGGGGAAAATATAAGGGATTGGCTGCTGCTGGCTCAGATACATGGAGCAATATGGTGGCTGCTGGCACAGGTACACAGATATTTGAAGGCAATATGATGGATTTTTGGCTACTGCCAGAACAGATACAAATTGGGCATATGATGTATTCGTTTGGTTGCCGCTGGTATAGATACCGATTGGGTGTAAAAATATAATGGATGTTTTGGCTTATGCTGGCACAGGTACAGATTGGGGCCTGGGGGCAATCTGAGGGATTGACTGCCATTGGCATAGATACAAATGGAGGCAATATGATAGGTGATCTTGTGGTAATAAGGGTGTGGTTTACAGTGGGTGTGGTTTAAAAGGGGAGTGGCCAACACTGACTTCCATTATCGGCCCTCCTCCACATAGGCCAGTAAAATTTTGGTCCTCGGTACCACAGAACTTGGACAGCACTGCTCTAGATGATGAGTGTACCAACTAAATTACTAAACAAATGTCTAAGTAAATATATTTTGTTCAAAGCTTTTCAACTGCATTTATGACATGTGTATTGTTATAAGTTTTTTTTTCAAAAAAATTCCTATAAAAAAAATATATTAATAGTAAAAAGATGCAGGTTGAGAGTGTTGCTCCATCATATAATGGTACCTGTATGGTTGTAACAGATACAGAAAAGGCTGCTAAATCAGTAATTTTCTTCAGTGTATTCAATAGAGGAGTCTGAGTTCCAAGGCTCACTTCATAGCTGCACTGATGGCTCAGCTCAATCTAGTCAGTGGCTAACTCAGGATATGATTCATAAAGCTTTAATAAGAATTAATATAAACAAGGCTCCAGGGCCTGATGGCATACACCCCTGGGTTATCAGAGAGCTTAGTTCAGTTTTAGACCAGATACATAAGCTATCGCTTTAAGAAGGGGTTGGGTGGCTTTTTAGCAAGTGAGGGAATACAGGGTTATTGAAGATAGCTCATTGTACAAGTTGATCCAGGGACTAGTCCCATTGCCATTTTGGATTCAGGAAGGATTTGTTTTCCACCTCTGAGGCAAATTAGAGAGGCTTGAGATTTTTTTTTTTTGCCTTCCTCTGAATAAACTGGCAGTTAGGCAGGTTAAAAAAAGGTTGAACTTGATGGACGTGTGTCTTTGTTCAACCTAACTTACTATGTTACTATGTATGTTACTATGAAAAGTCGAAATTCAGGCAAAGGTCAAGGATAAGCAGCAATCAGCAAAGTCAGAATCAAAAAAGAAGATTCAGGAACCAGAGCTCAGTCAATACAGCAATATAAGCAAACCAGGAACTCACAGAAGCAAGGACACTGAACTCACAACCTCTGTGTCCTTTTATTTTGAATTTGGCACCAAACCAAAGCATTGGAGAAAAGAGCAGCACCATCGGGTGCTCCTAACAATATATGAGCAAGGTTTTGAGCAGTTTAAGTAATGGTTGAAGGATGTGGAAAGGGGCACATTAGGGAGTTAAATGTGGTGTGAACTGGTAACTGGAGCACAGTGTGAAGGGAGATATATTTCCTCTAGGTTCATGTCTTACTCCCATATGTACAGCAGTTCTGAGTGGGTTAATTCCCCTAGAAAGTCTCACCTGGGGAATAATTAGCAGGCTAGATCAGCTATCTGCTAGAGAGGGTTGGGGCTCAGAGGGAGAGATTGAGACAGACACTGAGGAGAGCTGGGAGCTGAGTGTGGCCATTGGAAGTGGCTGTTTATGTTTTCCAAAGGGAAAGGACTTTGCAAAGGTATTGTGAATCTGGGGAGTTGTACTGTTTGTGTTTGGGGACCGGTAGTAGAGAGGGAAACTACTCTGTGTATTAGTTAGAGCCCAAGTGGTGCAAGGATTTTGTTTTGTTTTATTTTGTTTAATGCTGCTTTGCTCACATAATCTTTATATGTGAACAATAAATGGACTTTACCCTGTTCAAGACTGTCTGTTCATATGATCCTGCTCACAATTGGTGGAGGTATGCAATGGGCAGAAATTTCATTTGAAAATAGCAAAGACCAAAGTTTAAAGGGGAAGTCTTCAACAGATATTAAAATGGAGGAGATATTGAAGGCGAAGCTGCAAACCCAGCAGCTAAATCATGCCAGTCAGCAGCAAGCTAATGCAAATCACCAGGAAGCTTTAAGGGCTCAGCAGGAGTCCTTAAGGGCCCAACAGCTAACCCATCAGGAGTCCTTAAAGGCCCAACAGGAAACCAATCAGCTGCTGATTGCACAAATGAATGCCCAAGCGGAATCCAGTAAAGTTGCCTTAGCACAACACCATTTGCAGCAGGAGATCCAAGCACTGGCTGAAAAATTACAGGGTAGTGTGGCCCTGGGGCAAGTACCTTTTAAATATCCGCAAAGCGGTTCAAAAAAGTCTGCAAAAGATGACTCCAGCAGACGATGTCGAAGCATACCTGGTAGTGTTTGAAAGAATGGCAACACGGGAAAAGTTATCCCCAGAGGACTGGCCTGAAGTGATAGCACCTTACTTAACAGGGGAACCCCAAAAGGTGTACTTTGATCTAAAAGAACAGGACTCTCATAACTATAATAAGTTAAAAGAGGAAATCCTGGCCCACCTTGGAATCACTTTGCGGTTCACGCAAAAAAGTTCAATGACTGGGTTTACAGCAAAGTCAAGCCTGCACGTGCGCAAATGCATGACCTCCTGGGTCTCACAAGAAAGTGGCTGCAACCAGACGTCAACACAGCTGATCAAGTGGTGGAAAGGATCGTTGTAGACCAGTACCGGAAAGGTCTTCCCCGTGATATACAGCGATGGGTTGGACAGGCAGACCCCCAAGATATGACCCAGATGGTGGAACTTGTGGAGAGGTACATGACTACTGAGAGCTACCTAGGAGAGGGAACCTCTGTCCAGCGCCCTATCAAGCCTCAGAGATTTCAAGGAAATCCTGGTAAGACTGTTCCATTTATTAAAGGGGTGGCTTCCCATGGTAACCGGGACAAAACCTCTGATATGACTTTGGGACTGAGTACTGGAGCCAAAGATAGGGTGGCCACCAGTCAGGGTCAAGAGGCCTCTGACAGAGATAAAAGGGGGGTTACAATGCTGAAGGTGTAGAGAGTTTGGCCATTTTGCTGCTAACTGCCCCCTAACATCAGAGCCTATGGATTGTAGTTGGGGGAAACAAGAATCCCTGTATGCCCTGCCAGCATGTCTGGCCTCTCTACAAGAAGAGACTGGTAAACAGTTTTGCCCAGTAGTCATAGAAGGACACCGGGTGACCGCTCTCCTGGATTCGGGGAGTTTGGTAACATTAGTTCACACTAGTTTGGTGGACATCGTTGACTCTACCCACCCACGGGTCGGGGTAGTGTGCATTCATGGGGACACTAAAGACTACCCAACTGCTTTGGTACTGTTTGAAACTCAGTCGGGAACTGTAAAGTATCAAGTGGGGGTTGTAAAAACCTTAATGCATGCTGTTATATTGGGAAGAGATTTTCCCTTGTTCTGGCAACTGTGGGGTGGGGAGAGTAATTCTGGAAAGGGTTCCTCATGCAAGGCAGAGGAAACATGCTTGTCCCCAGAACCCTTTACACACCCTTAGAATGATGATAAAGTAGGGGTGACCCCTGATGTTCCCTCACCCCTAGAAGTGTTGGCAGGACTTGAAGAGGGGGTAGAGGAAGGTGACATGGTACCTGATTTAGAGGTCTCTAAAGAGAACTTTGGAACTGCCCAAATGAGGGACCCCACTAGAAAAAATATAAAAGTTATAAATGGGGAACCTCAATGTCCAGGGGCAGAAACAGTGTTTCCCCACATGGCCCTGAACCAGGATCTGTTATATCATGTGAGCAAAATAAGGGGTGAAATTATAGAACAGCTGTTGGTACCCTAGCAATATAGAAAGGTGGTATTAGATATGGCACATAGACATGTACTTGGCCACCTGGGAGTTGATAAAACTACAGAAAGAATTCTTCAGAGGTTCTTTTGGCCTGGGGTGGTTGGAGATGTAAAGCGATATTGTAACTCCTGCCCAGATTGTCAGTTAGCAGCACCAAGACCCCATTACAAAGGTCCTTTGGTTCCCCTTCCAATCGTTGAGGTCCCATTTGAGAGGGTTGCCATGGATTTGGTCGGTCCCCTGCCAAAATCCACTAGAGGGCACCAACATATCCTTGTAATATTGGATTATGCAACCAGATATCCAGAAGCAGTACCTTTAAGGAATACTTCAGCAAAATGTATAGCCAAAGAGCTGGTCCATTTGTTTTCTAGGGTGGGAATACCTAAAGAAATACTGACAGATGAAGGCACACCCTTTATTAAGTAACCAAAGCGTTATGTCGCCTCTTAGGTATCAAACACTTATGTACCACAGTGTACCACCCTCAAACTGATGGCTTGGTGGAAAGGTTTAATAAGACCCTGAAAGCCATGTTGAAAAAGGTGGTAGATAATGATGGGAAAAATTGGGACTGCTTATTGCCGTTTTTGTTGTTCTCAATCAGGGAGGAGCCACAAGCTTCTACTGGGTTCGCCCCATTTGAGTTACTCTATGGTAGACACCCCAGGGGTCTGCTAGATGTAGCTAAGGAAACTTGGGAACAGGAGGCTACCCCCTATAAGACAGTGGTAGAACACATTGCTCAAATGCAGGAGCGGATTACAACTGTGTTACCTATTGTAAAGGAGCACATGGCCCAAGCACAGGAGGCCCAAAGCAGGATCTATAATAGGTCTGCAAAAGTAAGGACCTTTAATCCTGGGGATAGAGTCTTGGTACTTATCAAAAGGGGGGTTGTGGGAGCACCCGCATTGCTAAGTAAAAATATATAGAAGTATAAGGGAAGTGCTACTGGCATAACCAAATGGGTCAGTGCACATTCCCTGGGCCCCTGTCTAAGTAATTCAGTAGATATGCAAATTCATGTGTTAACAAAGACAGGGGTTTTTAGTTACAAAGTTATGATCATAAAGTTGAAAAGCCACCATACCACGTCAAGGTAAACCCCATATGGCATTCCCTAACTTGTTTACCTACCAGTCATAGTATTGAGGATCCTGTGTCTCTCTGCATAATAGCATTAGTAAAGTAAAAACTAAAAGTCTGCTGAACCTTGGTTTCTGTCTGAGGGCTAAATCCTCCCCCGCTGCTGAATTGCAGCTTTTAAGAGAGAGTGATTGCCCAAACCAACGCCCATTTTTAAAAAAAGTGTATACATATGGTGCAGTTAAAAGCATAGGGCCACAATTAATTAATAGGGGTGGGTATGGGGGGTGCTACAAGCCACAAGAAGCTTAGCCAAAGCTCCAGGCTGTAAGAGCAAATACAAAAGGGGGGTTGTGGGAGCACCCGCAGGGCTTACTGCAAACCTTTAAAAGTATGTGGTTGGAATGGAAGAAGCCAAATACTTAGGTTATGTAATTGGGAGAGGTGCAGTAAAGCCTCAAATAAATAAAGTGGAGGCAATACAAAAGTGGCCCCAACCTGTCACAAAGAAACAAGTCAGAGCCTTCCTTGGGATAATAGGCTACTATCGTAGGTTTGTGCCTAACTTTGCTTCTATTGCAGCTCCCCTTACAGATCTTACTAAAGGGAAGAGCTAAGTAATGGTTAAGTGGTTAGCTGAGGCTGAAAAAGCTTTCATAGAACTTAAAAATTCCCTCTGTAGGCAACCAGTGTTAATAACACCAGTTTTTCAGAAAGAATTCATTGTGCAAACTGATGCCTCAGATGTGGGTTTGGGAGCTGTCCTCTCCCAAATGGTAAATGGTCAGGAACACCCAGTAGTGTACTTAAGCAGAAATCTTACACCGGCTGAGAGTAGGTACTCTCTATTGTAGAAAGGGAGTGCCTAGCCATTAAGTGGGCATTAGAGGCCCTCAAATACTATCTGCTGGCCTGAAAGTTTAGATTGGTCACAGATCATGCTCCCCTTAGGTGGATGTCTGAAAATAAAGAAAAGAATGCTCGAGTCACCAGATGGTTCCTGGCCCTGCAAAACTTTATGTTTACAGTGGAACATAGATCTGGAGCACTGCAAGGGAATGCAGATACCTTCTCAAGGGTTCATTGCCAGGTGGCGCAGTATGCTCAGCCCTACGGGGACCGGTAACTGGAGCACAGTGTGAAGGGAGATATATTTCCCCTAGGTTCATGTCTTACTCCCATATGTACAGCAGTTCTGAGTGGGTTAATTCCCCTAGAAAGTCTCACCTGGGGAATAATTAGCAGGCTAGATCAGCTAGCTGCTAGAGAAGGTTGGGGCTCAGAGGGAGAGATTGAGACAGACACTGAGGAGAGCTGGGAGCTGAGTGTGGCCATTGGAAGTGGCTATTTATGTTTTCCCAAAGGGAAAGGACTTTGCAAAGGTACTGTGACTCTGGGGAGTTGTACTGTTTGTGTTTGGGGACCGGTAGTAGAGAGGGAAACTACTTTGTGTATTAGTTAGAGCCCAAGTGGTGCAAGGATTTTGTTTTGTTTTATGCTGCTTTGCTCACAGAATCTTTATATGTGAACAATACATGGACTTTACCCTGTTCAAGACCCGTCTGTTCATATGATCCTGCTCACAGTGGCAAACGGTTTGTAGTGATTTAGAGGATAGAGAGAAGAGTAAAGAAGTGCATCTGTTCAGCCTTTGATAGTGCTCAATTGTAGCATGAGAGCATGAACTTGAAGTGGATGAAGTGCCAAGTTGAGCTAGTGTACTAGGCTGGTGTTAACCGGACAGTTATGATGAGAAGTGGAAGAAGCAAAAGTGAAATTTGCAGAATGCCAACACCCAATAGACCAGGTAGTCCTAAATTAGCTCCCACCATACACTTTAATCATGTATACTGTATTATACTACATGTTTCAGACTTCACAAGCCCTTTGTCAAGTGTGAAACATCCAAGGGCATTACAGTATTTATAACCACATCCCAGACAGTGACATTATAACTATTCCTTTCTACAATTAAGTGTTCATTGGTCAGTGATTCTCCACAGTATTTATGGTGCCTGAAAATCAAGTCCATTTCTTTGTGTGTATTGTTCGAATAGAAAAGTCCAAATATAAAGTCTAAAATAAAAAGGTGAATATGGTACTGCCTTAACCCTTTCACTGCCAGACGATTTGGCCAAGTTGGTACTTTTATTGCCAGACCATTCTTGAACATTTTGCACTCTTTCACTTTAGGGACCTTTCTTGAGGGGTCTTTTAGTTTACTCAGAATGACGACAAAACTCCTATGACTTTTTTTCTTGAATGCTAGTTTATTTAATAAAAACTGCAACAAAATATTCCCATGTGCATTTTTTCCTGGAAGCCAATGAGACTCTCATTGTCCCATTCATTTTCAATGAGGCTGAATATCTCTATATCTATACAACCTCACCAGCTTTTACTTGCCGAGTTTTATCTGGTGACTTTTCATGCATTTTTTCAGTATCCATGTTTTTTTGCCACATTTTTCTCGAATTGAGAAAAACCTCACCAGCTTTTACTTGCCGAGTTTTATCTGGTGACTTTTCATGCATTTTTTCAGTATCCATATTTTTTTGCCACATTTTTCTCGAATTGAGAAAAAAACCGAGTCGATTTTTGATAAATCAGCCCCAAAATGTCTAAAAAATTAAAACAAAATCATAATTTAATTTATGCTCATGAGCATAGCAGATTTCTCACTTGTACAGGTCAAAACTCCAAGCAATACACTACCAAATTTCCAGGGCCGGATTTACATAACGGGCGCCCCTAGGACCACTGCTGTTCATCTCCCCTGTCCCCTCCACTTTATTCCTGCAAATTTTCATCATTGGGACCGGAGCAAGGGGGATAGGCGCACAGGAAATGTAAAAAAGTATTGTATCTCCTGCATATCCCCAGTGTTTTTGAACCAATATGGGTGTGGTTGGGTAGCATGCTGCCCCCTAAAATCCTGCCACCCTAGGCCTTGGTGGCCTTTCCACAAATATGGGCCTGCAAATTTCCAAAGCACCGCTCCACAAAAACTGCATACTTCTGATTTCAAGGCCAAACATGCCACTATAAACAGTAAGTTTACCCTAGCAAACTAAACATTATTGGAAAGAAGAGATTCTGACAAATCCAAAATGAGTAAATATATATTTTGTACTACAAACTACCAAGTTGCAATTCTATGCTAAAGTGATAATTTTTATAAAAAAAAGTTTTTGAAAAAAGACCTCAAAGCTTCCAATCTACAGCATCATATCTCCCACATATCATTAGGTACCAAGGTAAAACACCTTATTAACACCATGAGTCCACTAAACACTTTGATGCCCAATGTGTATTGTTTTACCTCCATATGTGGCATACATGGGCCCCAAAATGAAGACATCCCATACGAGCTAACGATTCTGTAATACCAGATACTGCAGAAGCCAAAAAAAAGCAAGCTCTCTATTTGATTGTCTGTCTAAGGCAAGATTTTCATTTGGTGTGTAAAGGTGTTGGCTACTTGGTATGAATTTTGGGGAGTTTTTTTGGGGGGAGCATTACTTAAAATCCATTTTTATTCTGACCCAGAAGGTGTGATTGCTAGCCCAGTTCCCTTCACTTCCTTTGGGCTACAAACTCACTGACAGCAACTGCAAACAGTAGCAGACTATAGGATACATATTAAGTATGCATGCATTAAGTATGCATTCCTCCGAATCCAAATTGGGTATGCATGTCTTTTTACTCAAAAGTACCAAGTCGCAATGCTCTCCTAAATTTGATGACATTTCCAAAAATAACCTCAAAACTTCCAATTTGCAGCATCTTATTTCCCACATATCATTATGTACTAAGGTAAAATACCTAAATATGAACTCCAAGGGTGCATTGAATAGTTTGAGGCCCCATGTGCATTTGATTACCTAAGTATGTGGCATATACGGACCCCAAAATGAAGACCACATGCAAGCTATCAGTTCTGTAATTCCAGTTACTGCAAATAAACACATTTACAGCATTTTTTGAGGGGCAAAGATACAACAAAGTACATACACCCCAGAAAACCATATATTTTTCTAAAGTACGCATTCCCCCGAATATAAATTGGGTATGCATGTCTTTGTACCTAATGATATATAGGAGATAAAATGCTTTTAAAAGGAAGTTATGAGGTGATTTTCAGAAATGTCACCACAATCGCCAAATGTAGGAAAGCTTTGCAACTTGTTACTTTGAAGTAGAAAGACATGCATACCCAATTTGGATTTGAGGGAATGTATACTTTGCAAAAATATATGGTTTTCCAGGATGAACATACTTTTTTGTACATATGCTGTCAATGTTTTGATTTTGAAGTATATGGAATTACAGAACTCATAGCTCGTATGGGTTGTCTTCATTTGTGGGCTCCTATGTGCCACATATTTAGGTAAACTGTTTAGTGGACTTTTGGCATTCATATTTCTTAAAAAAAATTATGTAAATGTGTTGATTTCACAGTATCTGGTATATTATTCAAATTGCAGGTGAGTGATTGCTCACCAAATTTAATCACATCTCAAAGGAGATAATTTAACTGAATAAAATACAACTGTCACTTAACTTAAAGTACACTTAATGCACCATGGAGCACTCTCAAACTCAAGTCTTCAGTGGGTCTGGGCACAAAAGTGGAGTAAAGGGCTCGCCATTGGGGGGAGGATTGAAACACCTGCAGAGACCCAGTGCTTTCCCATTCATAGAAAGTCCAGTAACTTTCTCTGGATCTTAGCAATAAATTCTTGGGGTGGGCTAAGTCATGTCAACTGGTACCAGAGCTGAGAGGTCACCAGCTGGTTGATAACCAAGAGCCCTCGCCCCTCATAGAATGCATTTTAGCAAGACCCTTCAACTTTCCCAGGCGGGTAAGGACGTGCTCCTTAAGTTCATTGAAATTCTGTGAAACAGGACGCTCCTTAGCTGACAGGTAGACTTAATATTTGATGACGTTAGTTTCCCACAAGATATGACAAAAAGCAGGAGGCAAGGAGTCTACATATAGAGGACCTTCCAGAAGGCCTGATCTCTTGGACCAGTTGATACAGGCAGATTAGGCAGCAGCATAGACCTGATGAAATTCTTGTGATCTCTCAAGATCAACGTCCTGGGCTGAAAGAACCACCCTCGTATACGATTCTCTGATCACCAACCCTGTAAGCCTCATCCTTAGGAGACAAGGGAAGTAATCAATGGCCAGTGAGTACAGTTGTCCTGACAAGGGACATCCTTGCTGAACTCCTTGTCGAAAGGCCAGAGGTGCAGTCAGAGACCAATTTATTTTAACCAAACACTCTGCATAGGCGTACAGTGTTTTCAGGAAGCCTACAAAATTTGGGCCAAAGCTATAGGCCTGCAGAGTGCCTATAAGATATTGGTGATCCACCCTGTCAAATGGCTTCTCTTGAACCTTGCCTACATCCCACACTGACTCAGTGTGCAAATTCATTCTGGTAACCCTTCCAGTCTGTCCATGTTTCCTGGACTACTTTTGCAAACCCTTTGGGGTAAATTTATTAAAGAGTGAAGTTCCGCCACTAGAGTGAGATTCTGCAGCTCTCAATTCATTTCTAGGGGATTTTGAAAGGCGTATTTATCTATGGGTGAAAGTGAAAGTTCACCCTTTGATAAATACGCCTATAAAAATCCCATAGAAATGAATGGAGAGTGGCGGAATTTCACTCTAGTGGCGGAACTTCACTATTAACTTCACGCTTTGATAAATATACCCCTTTGTCCTCTAGTAAGCTGTTGCCAGTAACATGCCAATACATAGCTTTATGCAGAGATGACGCATCTGCCGCTATTATGGATGCACAATTGTGGTCTGAGAATGGTGCCAACCACGTCCAGACTGAGAATTAAAATAGGTCCTGGCATTTCAGGTACACAGAGGCCCAATCAGCCAACATAGAGGCCCAAACAGCTCCCACCAGCCCACTAAATACTGACTTTCTATGGGACCTTATAGCAGCCCCTCTGGCATTTGCCAGAACCCACAGATTGCCAGTCCGGGCCTGGTGCCAACCGAATGTTACTGGACTGGGCTTGTGACATGAGATGACTTGATATATTATAGCCTTGATATATTATAGCCTATCAATCCGGGTTTGAGAAACATGACCACCTCTCATCATGACGCAGGTGATGACATCTGTCTCTGGGTGCTGTTCTCTCCATATCTCAAACAAGGAGAAATGGGCGAAGAGTTCCCACAATGCTGACTCTGATATGTGCCTTCTCTGGGGTACATTGAAGTCTTAGACATTGAGGGTGGAATTAAAATCACCTCCCATAATTAAAACTTCAACTGAGTCAAATGTGTCCATATGGGCTGACAAACTTTCATAGAACCATGTCCTCTCCAGCCCAGTAGTTGGTGCATACACGTTTATCAGATTGTATATGCAATTCGACTCCCCGACATGGAGATGCAACATATGGCCTGGAACGATAGCTTTAACATTTGGCACCTCTGGCTGAAAGGAACAGGGCCACCACCGCACATGATGCCCATGTAAGATTATGAAAAAAGACCCTGCCCTTCCACTCTAGATGCCAGGTTACCCTGCTTGGCAAAGAAAGGAGAGTACCTGAAACATTCTGAAAGGCTCCCGACAGCCTTCAGAGGTGTTTGACTGAGAGATAGCAGATGGAATCAGCTTCTCAACAACAGGGGAAGCTTTAGAGACTTGATACTCAGCCTCTACTCTTTCTGTTGTCTCCTGAGCATCCTGGATGGCAACAACACTGGGATCAGTGAAAGTCAAGCAAGGAGAGATCTCTGCATGTACAGTAGACCTCACATGGCTGTTTTTTTCAGAGACTGTTTGGGTACCCTCTTCTATATCCACTGCTCCAGCCTCATCATCCTACCTTGCATTATCATCTGCAGGATCCTGTATGGGGGTTATCCCACTATTCTCCCCTCCAGGAGTGAAATATCCCGTGGCACTGAAAACCGAGACTGATTATAGTCCCCAAAACTCAGTACATTGACTACCCACTCTGCATGGGGTCTTTGCAGGGGTTTTAGCTCAAATTGGAAATAAAAAATGCAAGTGAAAGTGACATCCAAGTGTGGGGATGGGTAGGGGAACTGTCAGGAAGTTTTTTTTTTTATTTACGTTTTTATTAGTTTTGACATGCCAGTTACAATCCAATGTATTTTAAAACAATTAGCAATTATAATGTAGTTAGTATACAATGGTGGTTCAGGTCTTTACATAAAATCATTTAAATACATTTTTGCATCATTTACATGCCAATATGTATCCTATAGTCTGCTACTGTTTGCAGTTGCTGTCAGTGAGTTTGTATCCCACAGGAAGTGAAGGGAACTGGGCTAGCAATCACATCTTCTGGGTCAGACAATCAAATAGAGAGCTTGCTTTTTTTTTGACTCTGCACTTTCTTTTGCCTCCTGAGCATCCTGTAAATGTTTGAAAAAAACAGCTCTCAATAGCACGAAGATGGGCAAACAAGGAAACAAATAAATAATTCCAATATGGTGTAGTATTTATCAATAATATCGATACACCAATAAAGAACATATATGGGCAGGTTTCTATCCATGTTCTTTATGTACGGGATGCAGATATGGTAGAAAATAAATTATTTTCAGAAGTAAACAAAAGGGAGTTTGAAATTAAACAAAACATCAGATGCACAACAAAAAATGTTATATATTGTTTACAATGTTCATGTGGCCTACAATATGTAGGAAAAACAAATAGGATGTTGAAGGACAGGATCAGAGAACATGTAAACAATATAAAGAAAGGAAATGAAAGACAGTGTTTTAAAACATTTTAAGGACGTCCATGGAATGAATCCTGCCTGTTTAACATATTGGGGCATAGAGGAAGTTAAAAACAGATGGAGGGGAGGAGACTTACTGAGGACAACATTACAGTGTGAGAGTAGATGGATTTACAGTTTAGAAACTTTTACACCTAAAGTCCTCAATATAGATATAAATTTAAGAGCATTTTTATAATTCATTGAAATATACAGGATTTTGTAATGGATGTTAACATTATCTGAATGCATAAAATCTAATTGACATGGATGTAATAATTATATGGGTAACTGCATAGAGATTACCGTAATTTGTATATGCAACTGTATAAAAATTGCCCCGACTATATGCAATTGTATAGAGAGAGCCCAAATTTGAAGACCTGTGGGCTAAGGAAATGCACACCCCTTTCTTTATAACAGTTGCTAATGCATGTGGGATTAATGTAGGACAGAAAAGCTTGCAGTAGAGAGGAGTCATCATGGCAACATACAACAAATAGCACAGGAAGCGGAAAGAACACATAACAGGAACAGCCATCTCCATAAATAGATATGCACAGTAGAGACTCTGAAGCCCTTGAGAAAGTCAGAATAGGAAATGCGTCGGGCAGTGATGTCATCCACAGGCGCTCAGGGTTACATGCGCAAAAAAATCAAAAATGATAACTTCAGGAAAGAATTGCAACTTGATAGTTTGGAGTACAACTATATATTTACCAATTTTGGATTCAGAATATGTTTTTTTCAAAATGTGTAGTTTTCTAGGGTGAACCTACTGTTAGTGGAATGCTTGGCCTTGTAATCAGAAGTATGCAGTTTTGGGGAGTGGTGCTTTGGAAATTTGGTAGTATAGTGCTTGGATTTTTGACCTATAGTGAAAAATCTCCATAAAATTATATATATTTGGTATTAATGTGTTCAGGACACATGGTAGTTTCCAAATATGCTGTGTTTTCATGCATAAAATAAATTATGTTTCCGATATATGTGTTTATATTATGGGAAACATGATTTATTTTATTTTTTTACACTTACACTTAGGAGCACATTTATCAAAAGTCGAAGGACTAAGTTAAAAAAACGTCGAAATTCGACCATTGAATTTGAGTACTTCGAAATAATTTTTCCGATCAAAAAAAATCGTACGATCGAAGATTTAATCTGGCGATTGAAGGAATAGCACCTTCGATTCGAAGGTTTTGGTCATAGCGTATTGTCGAATAAGATCAAAGTGAACCTTGCCCCACTTGTATTCGAATCGATCGATTCAAAGTTTTTATGCCCCACTTCCTTTCTGCCATTTTTTTTCAAACAGGAAGCCCTCTAAATTGCACAGATGGAGGTGTCTGAGGCAGGTTGGATTTTTTGAGCCTACAAATGTCTGGGAGGATTGAGGAGAAGGAGGAGGGGGAACGTCTCTCCAGCCCTGGGGAGGTGCCAACGGTGGCTGGATCCCACACTATGTGGTATCTTAGTCGTCGCAGGAGGGGGAGAGAGGGGAGCACAGGCTGGGGAGTCACTGGGAGGGGTTCTTGGGGGAAGGAGGAGGAGGAAGAGAGTGGGGGTCCCGTAGGGGAGGGGAAGAGAGGAGGTCAGGTGGGGGGTCCCATAGTGGGTGTGAGAGTAGGTCAGGTGGGGGGTCCCATAGTGGGGGTGAGAGTAGGGCAGGTGGGGGGTCCCATAGAGGGGAGGAGAGTAGGGCAGGGGGGTCCCATAGAGAGGGAGAGCATAGGGCAGGGGAGTCCCATAGAGGGGAGGAGAGTAGGGCAGTGGGGTCCCGTACAGGGGAGGAGAGTATGGCAGTGGGGTCCCGTAGAGGGGATGAGCGTAGGGCAGGGGGCAGGAGCATAGTGTAGGGAGGGTGTCCCCCAGCCCACGCAGGGAGTCCCGCAGGGCACGCTGCATGTCTCGCTCACCACCTGGGGCATGCAGCGTGTCACGCACCCCACCCAGGGCTCGGAGAGGCTCCCCCAGCAGCGAGGAGGAGATGGAGGCACCACCAACTGCCTCAGAGAGGAGACAGGAGGAGGAGGAGGGTGATGATGATGGAGGAGAGGAGGGTCCCAGCAACAAAATGGCCCAAAGATTTACCAGTGATGAGAATGGAGCACTGGTGGACGAGGCAGTGCTGTTTGGGAGTTGGTCCCATCGCATCAGTGCTGCCAGATGTCAACAACACTGGCAGCAGGTAACGGACAAAGTGAACACTGTGGGCGCTTTACACAGGGATCGCCTCACTGTGTACAAGCGCTTCAGTGACCTGAAGCATTGGCTAAGGGCAAAGCTGGTTACCAGGAGAGCTAAAGCCCAGAAGACCGGCGGAGGGTGTGTCCCTCCACTCAGACTGAAGCCCTATGAGCGCTGGCTTCTGGATATTTTGGGCAAAGAGGGCTGTGAAGAAGTGGACACAGACTGGAGAAGTAAGTAGACTTTTATAGAAACAAATATCTGACTCCTTTTTTCCATATTCCCATCATTTAGATAAATGTCTAATTTCCCCTTTAGCATTTCACTTCTTTGCTAAAATATTGCTCCTGCTTTGCATCAGAGGAGTTTCTTGTGCTTTTCTTTACAACTTTGCTGTTTGTTTATTACTAGTTATTAAGTGCAGCTGTAACATTGACAAAATGGCAGCCATTTCTTTATTAACCATTTCTCCACTACACCACAAATGTTTAGAAACTGCATTAAAGGGGTGGTTCACCTTTAAGTTAACTTTTAAGTATGTTATAGAATGGCCAAGTCTAAGCAACTTTTCAGTTGACCTTCATTATTTATTTAGTATATTTTTAAAATTAAATGACTCTTTCCAGCTTTAAAATGTGGGTCTAGAAATGCTCTGTAAGACTACACATGTGATGTTATTGTAAGTTTTTATTACTCGTATTACTAATTAGACCATCCCCTAATTATATTCCAGTCTCTTATTCAGATGAATGCATGGTTGCTATGCTAATTTGGACCCTAGCAACCAGATTGCTGAGATTGCAAAGTGTAGATCTGCTAAATAAAAAGCTAAATAACTCAAAAATCACAATTATTGTCATCTATTACATTCTCTCCTGCTCGCACCATTGCAAATTGCAAACCATTCCATCTCCCGTGCTGTACCATTCCATTGGAGTTAGTATTTGGAAATAAAATAGATTTGTAGCATGTGGGAGGTCTCTACACCAGGCCACTAGCCAAGTACACTTGCAATTCCATATGATTTTGTCTTTTAATACTTTTTTGTTTTCTTTATTCACAATTGCAGTACCGCAAACATCGCGGCCTGACTTGGACAGTGACCAGGACCAGGATGACGCCCAGCAACCCCAGGAAGAGGGTGAGGCTGAAGATCCTGATAGAGCCCCAGAAGCTCAAGGTACAGACATTTAAAATGTTGTGACCAATGCAGTTGCTCCCTCAACTTGTTTACAGCATTACTAATGTCCTTTTTCACATTACAGAACACAGAGCTGAACGCCGTGCCCAATCACCAGCCGTGATTCCTGTGCTGCCCCCCAGACGTAAGAGCGATGTTTATAACTAATAAGCCCTTCCTTTATTTGTCTGTGTGTCACCAAAGATGCAATGTAATGGTTAAGCTGAGCTCAGGAGAGGTGGTTAGGAGAACAAAATAGGATCAGACAGCTAGAGCAGAGTTTCTATGGGAACCAGTAATGATATCTCCTCAGTGGCTGTTAGACTGGAGGGTGTGTTTAGTAATCTGAGCTGGGAAGAACTGAGCATGCTCATTAGCCAACAGCCAAAGTGAATTCCTGAGGGAGGGGCAGAGTGAGTTAGAAGAGGAGAAGGAATTCTAAGTGATTAAGGGGATACTACAGACTTTACTGTTAACCTTTTAAAAACCAGTGGCAGGTATCTTAAGCTCCTCCTCACTGGGAGGGAAGGTTTACATATTTTTGTCTAAAAAACATGTTTTCAAAGCTACATACTGGTGTGAAATTTCCACTCTAATGTTGTGTTTATGCCACCCCCCAAAGGAAAACACCACCCCCAATCTAACTTGTAACCTTTTCTAACCTTTTGTTTGTTGTGGGTTATGCACATGTGCAATACTTATATTCGTTTTTTCTTGTAGGTCGTGCTGCTGCCACTGCTGCCACTGCTGCTGCTGCAGCAATTGGGGGACCACCACAGGAGGAAGGACGGCGACTGGGTGATCAACCTGCGGCACAACCGGGGCTCATTGACGCGATGGTGGCTGCCATGCAGCCTATGCTCCATTAGCAGAGCCGCCAGGAACTCTGGATGAGGCAGTGGATGGCCCAAATCCATACTGATATTCGGGAGACCCGGATGACCATCCATCGTGGATTCCAGGACCTGGTGGCAGCCATGGCAGCCCAGCCTCACCCAGGGGGCTCTGCTGAGGGTGAAGTCCCTGGTCCACCTGCTGCTCCCCCTCCACACCCTGAAGCTCCTCAACATCGGAGGGAAAGGGGGCATGGAAGGGGACACGGTTCTGTCCGAGGGGACAAACGTCCCTAGCTCCAGTCTGTGTCATTTTCCAACTGACACTGGCCTCTTTGCCTATTTTCTCCTGGTAACAAACTTTGCCCTATTGACGCTTCAGGTATCACTTTGTCCGTTACCCAGCAATGGGACTGACTCCCAAACTACACATCCCATTGTTTACACTGTGCTCCATTCTCATCACTGAGGGGTGCCATTTTAACATCTATTGGCACCCTTTCCAATAACATCTGGAAAAGCACTTCAAAACATCTAAGTGCATTCGCTCTAACATATGCATTTACATATGGTGTTATCAGCACCAAGGTGTGCCATATCTAACACCCATTGGCACTCTTTCCAATAACATCTGGAAAAGCACTTACAAACATCAAAAAGTGCATTTGCTCTAACATATTTCTATGGCGATGCTGCAGTGTTGCCTAACACATTCACTTGGCCAAAAATATTTACATGTAAGGGACAATGAATTCCATTGCAAGCATATGACTACACTTTTTATTGTGTATTTATCACTAGTGCAGTGTTGCTTCAAAGGTTCCATATGCTAATCAAGCTCTGTATTTATGTGGTTTACATGTTATGTGCATTCATGTAACAATGGCCTATGTTCTGCAACTGTCAAAGTGAAAACAGTGTACCTTGTGCTTTGCACTATGAAGTATTGTTGGCTACCTATGGCCTACTTTGGCTACCCAGCACTCATAATATGTGCTATTGCCTACTACTACTACCTCCTCCTCCTCCACCTGTGGTACTTAAATAGCAAGTCAAAGGTATATGATATGCCTTAAAGGCACAAAGCGTTGGTTGTTACTTTGCACTATAAAGTATTGTTGGCTACCTATGGCCTACTTTGGCTCCCCAGCACTCATAATATGTGCTACTGCCTACTACTACTACCACCTCCTCCACCTGTGGTACTTAAATAGCAAGTCAAAGGTTTATGATATGCCTTAAAGGCACAAAGCATTGGTTGTTACTTTGCACTATAAAGTATTGTTGGCTACCTATGGCCTACTTTGGCTACCAAGCACTCATAATATGTGCTATTGCCTACTACTACTACCTCCTCCTCCTCCACCACCTCCTCCACCTGTGGTACTTAAATAGCAAGTCAAAGGTATATGATATGCCTTAAAGGCACAAAGCGTTGGTTGTCACTTTGCACTATAAAGTATTGTTGGCTACCTATGGCTTACTTTGGCTACCCAGCACTCATAATATGTGCTATTGCCTATTACTACTACCTCCTCCTCCTCCACCACCACCTCCTCCACCTGTGGTACTTAAATAGCAAGTCAAAGGTATATGATATGCCTTAAAGGCACAAAGCGTTGGTTGTTACTTTGCACTATAAAGTATTGTTGGCTACCTATGGCCTACTTTGGCTACCCAGCACTCATAATGTGTGCTATTGCCTACTACTACTACTACTACTACCTCCTCCTCCTCCACCATCTCCTCCACCTGTGGGTGAGTGCAGAGGACTCTTGTATTTGACTATATGTATTTTGTGGTCACAGCCTCATTGCACCCCCGCCTAATGGTTTTAAAAAATAGTGGTGAGCACAACTTTCCCTTGTTTGTTATAGTTTATACAGGAGCAGTGACCAGCTCCATGTTGTAGCTCCCACCCTTCCCAGCTATAGTCAGGTGATCCCACTGGTGTCTAATAAAAGGGCAGCCAAGTATGGAGGTTTACTTTGAAAGCAGCAAGTTAAGTTGCAGGTAATACCTAGTCCCTTTGTAAAATGTATAATGAAGCAATAGAATTCTTAATGAATCAGATAAAATTGAGCATAGGACTGGCCAGATATGGGATGACTTTGACGTAGTTGGCCAGCTTAAATATATTGCAATATATGGACAAACAATCCCTGTTTTGTTTAAAGGGTAAGGCATTTTTTAGTAGCAGTATGCACAAAATGTCGCTGTCTTAAATATATTGATAATGGGTTGAGTGCAGAGGACTCTTGTATTTGACTATATGTATTTTGTGGTCACAGCCTCATTGCACCCCCGCCTAATGGTTTTAAAAAATAGTGGTGAGCACAACTTTCCCTTGTTGTTATAGTTTATACAGGAGCAGTGACCAGCTCCATGTTGTAGCTCCCACCCTTCCCAGCTATAGTCAGGTGATCCCACTGGTGTCTAATAAAAGGGCAGCCAAGTATGGAGGTTTACTTTGAAAGCAGCAAGTTAAGTTGCAGGTAATACCTAGTCCCTTTGTAAATGTATAATGAAGCAATAGAATTCTTAATGAATCAGATAAAATTGAGCATAGGACTGGCCAGATATGGGATGACTTTGACGTAGTTGGCCAGCTTAAATATATTGCAATATATGGACAAACAATCCCTGTTTTGTTTAAAGGGTAAGGCTTTTTTAGTAGCAGTATGCACAAAATGTCGCTGTCTTAAATATATTGATAATGGGTTGAGTGCAGAGGACTCTTGTATTTGACTATATATATATATATATATATATATATAGATATATAGATATATAGATATATATAGATAGATATATAGATATATAGATATATAGATATGGGATGACTTTGACGTAGTTGGACAGCTTAAATATACTGCAATATATGGACAAACAATCCCTGTTTTGTTTAAAGGGTAAGGCATTTTTCAGTAGCAGTATGCACAAAATGTCTCTGTCTTAAATATATTGATAATGGGTTGAGTGCAGAGGACCTCTTGTATTTGTCTATTTGTATTTTGTGGTCACAGCCTCATTGCACCCCCGCCTAATGGTTTTAAAAATTAGTGGTGAGCACAACTTTCCCTTGTTTGTTATACAGCAGCAGTGACCAGCTCCATGGTGCAGCTCCTACCCTTCCCAGCTATAGTCAGGTGATCCCCCTGGTGTCTAATAAAACGGCAGCCAAGTCTGGGAGTTTTACTTTGAAAGCAGCTAGTAAGTTGCAGGTAAAACTTAGTTCCTTTGTAAAATGTATAATGAAGCAATAGAATTCTTAATGAATCAGATGAAAATTGAGTATAGGACTGGCCAGATATGGGATGACTTTGACATAGTTGGTGGTTCATACAGCAGGGTTGGTGATGGTGATCAGAAAGTGTCGGGGTTGGTAAAGGGCTGTGGAGGTTGGGGTTGAAATATTGAAGGACGAGTCACTAAAACCCTTTTCTGAGTTTGTCATCCAAAATATTTTGTCAAAAATGATTTTTTATGATTCACCAACACAGTGGTGGGAAGAGGTCATTTCGGGCTTTTTTCAAATCCCTATCTGTTAAAAGGGAGGGAAATAGGCAATGGCAGTACCAGTCCTTGAAAAAGAAGCTGGAATCCTATATTTCGGATGGGGTGGTGGTGGTGGGGGAAAAGGTTACCCTGTTAAAGAACCAAATGAAGCAGTATCAGTACAGCTGCCAGAGGTCTCTTGTTCTTCAGAAGGATTCTGGGACAAAAATTTCCCCAAATCCTTTTAGGAACTGTAGAGAGTCAGTTAAAAGGAAACTGATGAGGGGTCTCATTGACTTTCAGGGTAAAGAGCAAAAGACAAGGGAGGGGATACTGGAAGTCGTGAGATCCTACTATGCTGCTTTGTTTTGGGAAAGAACTTTGGAGAGGGAAAGGATGACAGTTTTCTTAGAGATAACCCCAGGACCTGATACAAATAATTTGGATTTTTCCCCCTTGACAGCTAAAATCACGGAGGAGGAGGTAAAGTTGGCGATAGAGAGTCTGCAGAATAAGAAAGCTCCAGGTCCGGAAGACCTTCAAAGATCTATTGGCCCCAGTACTTGCTAAGGTGTTTAACTGTTGTTTAGAGGAAGGAGACCTCCCACCATCTATGCAGTTTTCCTCTTTGATTTAGTTGTCAAAAGGTAAGGACCAGAAGCATATTGAGAACTGGATAGAAAGATTCTCGCAAAGGTTATTTTCTTTTGTTTAAGTTTATTTTCAAGCACTTTATTGTCTGACTGTCAGTTCTGCATGGTGAAGGGGCGGAGCATTTTTGGGGCTGTCTTTACCATTAGAGAGGCTCTGGAATTATGCAAGGCTCATAGGTGGGGGAAATACTTTCTGTGTTTAGATCAGTCAAAAGCCTTTGATAGGGTGAATCACAAGTACCTAAGGGCTGTTTTGTCTAAATACGGTATCCCGGGTCAATTTACTAGTTGGATAAAAATTTTGTACAAAGGGGCGAGAAGCTTCCCACTAATTAACAGTTGTCAGGGTGAAGACTTCCAGGTTGGGGCAGAAGTAAGACAGGGGTGCCCTCTGAGTCCTTTGCTGTTTGCGTTAGATCCCTTTCTTAGATTGCTGCAGGAAGGTAACTTGAAGGGTATCTGTGCACCCAGTGGTCAGTGCCTGAGGTTGGTGGCCTATGCAGATGATGTGACAGTGGTTATCTCAAAGCCTGAAGAGGTGGAGAGAGTCTCCTGTTGCATCAAAAGCTACTCAGAGGCCTCAGGGTCTCTGGTCAATAGTGAAAAGTCGGAAGCTTTGTGGAGTTTGAAGGATGAGCCCAGCTTTGAGTTCCTTCCTACCTTCCCTGTTGCCTCCTCTCAAGTTAAAATACTAGGGGTTAAATTTGGGAGGGAAGATAATGCTAGGCTAAATTGGCAAGAGAAGTTGGATACCAGTTTGGCAAAAGTTCAACGTTGGAAAGGGTGGAAGCTGACCTATAGAGAAAGAGTTAACCTTATCAAGACGTTTCTGATCCCGTTGTTTTTGTATGTGTCCTGTGTGTTCCCTTTGCCAGAATCTTTCTATGCTCGAGTCTACAGGTTATTCTTCCAGATGATCTGGGGGAGTAGACTAAACCCAGTCAAAAGAGGGGTAATGTTCCTGCAGAGGAAAGAGGGAGGTTTGGGGATGGTCTGTCCTGTGACCTTCTTTGGTGTCATGTTCCTAAAGTTTAACTTTGGTGGTCTGACTCAAGGAACAAGCTCCCTGTGGGAAAGTTGTATCAGGTCTTGGGCATCGTCTTTTATCATGGACTGGCTGCAGGTTGGTAGGGCGAAAGAAGTCCGTGTAAGACAGAGCTATTTCCCACCACACATTGCCCATGCCCTTAAGCTGATTAAGAGGTGGGGCATTGGGGCAGCAGAAATAACAAACTCTGAGCAAATCTATGCCAGGGTACTAACATCCTTCTTTACTGTCCCACTAGCTATAAGGGACTGTACCAGCAAAACCCTGGAGGAGATACTAAAATATTTAAACAGTGTGAGACTCCCCCCCAAAACTGTTTGATAACTCATGGCTGACACTGCAGGGCAAGTTGTATGTGCGGGGCAACATGAAATCTATAAGTCATGTAAGAAAAGAGTGTCCCTGGGGGTGTGGGGTGGAGGAGAGTCAAGAGCACTTTTTGGTGGATTGTTCGGTGTCAAACAGTTTATATGAGGGTGTGCTGAAGGTGTTGGGTATTTATAATATATGTGCTAATGACTATGCCAAAAGAGCCTATGGGATCATTCATAGGAAGCACAGATATAACTGTCAGTCATTCGATATCATCTGTGGTCTATCCAATGTATGAAGACATTTGGGAAAGACAATGAATCAATAGACCAAACAATAAGGAAAATCTTATGGGAAATTGTGTTTATTAAGGTGAATGAGATTCAGAAAAAAAGCGTGAATGAAAAAAATTGGATGAACTTTGATTTCTCTTGGCCAAATTCTTTGTAAATAATGTACATATTGTAATATAGTGTCATTTTGATATACTTTGATTTTGTTATGCTTTGTATTGTTTTTAAAATCCCTATCAGATCCCCATTGTAAGCAGCAGTCCTGCCCTGCTTTTTGGCAGCTGAGATTCTAGTTATCTGTATAACATAACTCTGTCCCAGTGGCTGCACAGATCCTATATAGTACGCATGGGAAGCAGCAGTCCTGTCCTGCTTTATGGCAGTCCTCTACACTAAGCAGAATTCAGCTCCTAAGTTTACTCATAACCTGTACAGAGATTTATCATAAAACTAAGGCAGCATAGGTATTCCCCTGCACTAAGCACAATTCAGCAGGAACAGCCCTTTAAGCATGTTAATAGCCTGTACAAAGAGATTCCATAAAAGAATACCAGTATTTCCCTCTACTTTGTTACTTCTTTACTCAGTTTATTACCTTTCTCCTGCCATTTAATCACCTTATTTACAGTGGTGTGAAAAACTATTTGCCCCCTTCCTGATTTCTTATTCTTTTGCATGTTTGTCACACAAAATGTTTCTGATCATCAAACACTAGGGATGTCGCAGACTGTTCGCCGGCGAACTTGTTCGCGAACGTCGCGCAACGTTTGCCATTTTGGGTTCGCCTTAGCTGGCGCTTTTTTTTGACCTCTCACCCCAGACCAGCAGATACATGGCAGCCAATCAGGAAGCTCTCCCTCCTGGACCACCCCCACACCCCCTGGACCACTCCCCTTCCATATATAAACTGAAGCCCTGCAGCGTTTTTTCATTCTGCCTGTGTGTGCTTGGAAGAGCTAGTGTAGGGAGAGAGCTGTTAGTGATTTGAGGGACAGTTGATAGTAAGTTTGCTGGCTAGTAATCTACTTGATACTGCTCTGTATTGGAGGGACAGAACTCTGCAGGGATTTGAGGGACATTTTAGGTTAGGTAGCTTTGCTGGCTAGTAATCTACCTTCTACTGCAGTGCTCTGTATGTAGCTGCTGTGGGCACTGATCTCTTCTGATCTCATCTGCTGACTGCTGTAATAACCCAATAGTCCTTGTAAGGACTGCTTTTATTTTCTTTTTTGTTTTTTTACTTTGCTACTATAAGAGCCCAGTGCTATTAGTCTAGCTGTGTTGGGGAGTGGGACTGGTGTGCTACTGTGCTGCTCCTAGTAGTTCAGCAGCACCAACCCGAGTAATTTTTTTTTTTTTAATATACATATATATTTTTTTTATTTTACTTATCTTACTGTTCTTTAACGTGTCCAGTGCTGTTTGCTGTTCTTCATAGTAGTGCACCAATAGTAGTGCACTTGCAGGCATTATTTGCCCAGTGTGTTCTTCAAACAACTGCCATCTAGCTGTGTGAGCTTTTCACATTCTGTCTAAATATCAATAATAATACCGTCTCCAGAAACATCACCCGAGTGACGTTTTTCAAGCAGCAATAATATATTCCGTATCCACTGCTGTAGTAGTGTATATGTTGACCTTGTAGGCATTGTTTGCCCAGTGTGTTCTTCAAACAACTGCCATCTAGCTGTGTGAGCTTTTTCACATTCTGTCTAAATATCAATAATAATACCGTCTCCAGAACCACCACCCGAGTGACGTTTTTCAAGCAGCAATAATATATTCCATATCCACTGCTGTAGTAGTGTATACGTTGACCTTGTAGGCATTGTTTGCCCAGTGTGTTCTTCAAACAACTGCCATCTAGCTGTGTGAGCTTTTTCACATTCTGTCTAAATATCAATAATAATACCGTCTCCAGAACCACCACCCGAGTGACGTTTTTCAAGCAGCAATAATATATTCCGTATCCACTGCTGTAGTAGTGTATACGTTGACCTTGTAGGCATTGTTTGCCCAGTGTGTTCTTCAAACAACTGCCATCTAGCTGTGTGAGCTTTTTCACATTCTGTCTAAATATCAATAATAATACCGTCTCCAGAAACACCACCTGAGTGACGTTTTTCAAGCAGCAATAATATATTCCTTATCCACTGCTGTAGTGTATACGTTGACCTTGCAGGCATTGTTTCAATTTGTTTGCCCAGTGTGTTCTTCATTTTCAAACAACTGCCATCTAGCTGTGTGAGCTTTTTCACATTCTGTCTAAATATCAATAATAATACCGTCTCCAGAACCACCACCCGAGTGACGTTTTTCAAGCAGCAATAATATATTCCGTATCCACTGCTGTAGTAGTGTATACGTTGACCTTGTAGGCATTGTTTGCCCAGTGTGTTCTTCAAACAACTGCCATCTAGCTGTGTGAGCTTTTTCACATTCTGTCTTAATATCAATAATAATACCGTCTCCAGAACCACCACCCGAGTGACGTTTTTCAAGCAGCAATAATATATTCCGTATCCACTGCTGTAGTAGTGTATACGTTGACCTTGTAGGCATTGTTTGCCCAGTGTGTTCTTCAAACAACTGCCACCGAGCTGTGTGAGCTTGTTCACATTCTGTCTAAATATCAATAATAATACCGTCTCCAGAACCACCACCCGAGTGACGTTTTTCAAGCAGCAATAATATATTCCGTATCCACTGCTGTAGTAGTGTATACGTTGACCTTGTAGGCATTGTTTGCCCAGTGTGTTCTTCAAACAACTGCCATCTAGCTGTGTGAGCTTTTTCACATTCTGTCTAAATATCAATAATAATACCGTCTCCAGAAACACCACCCGAGTGACGTTTTTCAAGCAGCAATAATATATTCCGTATCCACTGCTGTAGTGTATACGTTGACCTTGCAGGCATTGTTTCAATTTGTTTGCCCAGTGTGTTCTTCATTTTCAAACAACTGCCACCGAGCTGTGTGAGCTTGTTCACATTCTGTCTAAATATCAATAAGAATACCGTCTCCAGAACCACCACCTGAGTGACGTTTTTCAAGCAGCAATAATATATTCCGTATCCACTGCTGTAGTAGTGTATACGTTGACCTTGCAGGCATTGTTTCAATTTGTTTGCCCAGTGTGTTCTTCATTTTCAAACAACTGCCACCTAGCTGTGTGAGCTTGTTCACATTCTGTCTAAATATCAATAATAATACCGTCTCCAGAACCACCACCTGAGTGACGTTTTTCAAGCAGCAATAATATATTCCGTATCCACTGCTGTAGTAGTGTATACGTTGACCTTGCAGGCATTGTTTCAATTTGTTTGCCCAGTGTGTTCTTCATTTTCAAACAACTGCCATCTAGCTGTGTGAGCTTTTTCACAATCTGTCTAAATATCAATAATAATACCGTCTCCAGAAACACCACCTGAGTTGTTGTTGTTGTTGTTTTAAAAATAATGCCAGGCAAAGGCAGGCCGCCACGCAGAGGCACTAGGGGCCGTGCTGCTATGCTATCCTGTGGCCCTAGGAAATTGCCCAGTTTTAAAAAGGCAATGACCCTGAACTCCCAAAATGCTGAAGAGGTAGTTGACTGGCTTACACAGCACACCCCATCCTCTACCGTTTCTAACTTTACCACAACATCCTCATCCTCCACTGCTATGGGCACCCCACGTAACACTTCCTCCACCACCGGCGCCCCTTCTTCACTGGAGTCAGAGGAGTTATTTTCACATGAGTTTCTTGAACTGAGTGATGCGCAACCATTATTGGCAGAAGAAGATGAAGGAGATGAGGACGTTACACCAGATTTAATTCTGGCAGAGAACACAACAGAGATGGACATAATGAGTGATGAGGAGGTCCCCGCTGCTGCTTCCTTCTGTGAGCTGTTAGAAGAAATTGATGCATCTGAGGAGAATGATGATGAGGAGATTGATGTTTTGTGGGTGCCCAGTAGAAGAGAGCAAGAGGAGGATAGTTCAGATGGAGAGACGGAGAGTCAGAGAGGCAGGAGGAGAATAAGACTTAGAAGAAGCAGGGAGGACAGCTCGTAGGGAACAGTAGGGCAACAACATGTATCGGCACCTGTGGTCAGCCGGCCAACGCACCCGCCATTGCCGCCAACGCCGCCAACTTCTACTGTTACCGCCAGATTGCCAGCTTCAAAAAGGTCAGCAGTGTGGGATTTTTTTAATGTGTGTGCCTCTGACAAAAGCGTTGTAATTTGCAATGAGTGCAGTCAGAAACTGAGTCTTGGGAAGCCCAACAGCCACATAGGTACAACTTCTATGCGAAGGCACATGAACGGCAAGCACAAAGCACTTTGGGAGCAACACCTCAAAGGCAACAGACAAACTAAAAGCCACCCTCCTTCTGGTCCAGCATCTTACTGCTTTACCTCTGCTGTCCTTGACCCGTCTGAACCACCCTCCACTCCGCCTTCCACCTTGACCACCAGTTCCCATTCCCAGTCATCTGCCCCCAGCCAAGTTTCTGTGAGGGCCATGTTTGAGCGTAAGAAGCCAATGTCTGCGAGTCACCCCCTTGCCCGGCGTCTGACAGCTGGCTTGTCTGCACTCTTAGCCCGCCAGATTTTACCATACCAGCTGGTGGACTATGAGGCCTTCCGCAAATTTGTAGCAATTGGGACACCGCAGTGGAAGGTACCCAGCCGCAATTTTTTTTCAAAAAAGGGAATACCACACCTGTACCACCATGTGCAGAGCCAAGTCACCGCATCTCTGTCACTTAGTGTTGGGCCAAAGGTCCATATGACTACTGACGCATGGTCCTCCAAGCATGGTCAGGGCAGGTATGTCACCTACACTGCCCACTGGGTGAACTTGGTAATGGCTGGGAAGCAGGGAATGTGTGGCTCAACAACAACAGTGGAGTTGGTGTCACCGCCACGGATTGCACGCGGTTCTGCCACCACCTCTACTCCTCCTTCACTCTCTACCTCGTCTTCTTCCTCTTCTTCCTCCTCTGCTGCTGGGTCCTCCTCCTCCACACCTGTGCACCCCCAGCTCCCCCTAGGCTATTCGACGTGCCAGGTACGCCGTTGTCATGCTGTCTTGGGGATGACGTGCCTGGAAAGCAGAAACCATACCGGATCTGTACTCCTGTCATCTCTGCAGTCACAGGCCGATCGGTGGCTGACCCCACACCAACTGAAGATCGAAAAAGTGGTGTGTGACAACGGAAGCAATCTGTTGGCAGCACTGAGACTGGGCAATTTAACACATGTGCCCTGCATGGCACATGTTCTGAATTTAATAGTCCAACGTTTTGTCTCAAAGTACCCAGGATTCCAGGACGTTCTCAGGCAGTCCAGGAAGGTGTCGGCCCATTTCAGACGTTCCTACACAGCCATGGCACGCCTTGCTGACATTCAGCAGCGGTACAACATGCCAGTCAGGCATTTAATTTGCGACAGCCAGACTCGCTGGAATTCAACGCTCCTCATGTTGGAACGTCTGCTGCAACAACAAAGAGCCGTCAATGAATACCTGTTTGAACTGGGTGGTAGGACTGGATCTGCAGAGCTGGGGATTTTTTTCCCACGTTACTGGGTGCTTATGCGCGATGCCTGCAGGCTCATGCGCCCTTTTGAAGAGGTTACAAACATGGTCAGTCGCACCGAAGGCACCATCAGCGACCTAATACCCTTTGCTTTCTTCCTGGAGTGTGCCGTGTGACGAGTGACAGATGAGGCTGTAGACCAGCGTGACGAGGAGCAGGAAGCGCACGATTTCTGGTCGGAATCACCAGAACGAGCCCAGGCACCTGCTGCAACGCAGGGAGAGGTGTCAGAAGTGGAGTCAGAGGAGGAAGGTGGCTTTGTGGAGGAGGAGGACCAACAGGAGCAGGCTTCCCAGGGGGCTTGTGGTGACCTTTTGGGGACCCCTGGTCTTGTACGTGGCTGGGGGGAGGAGACCATGGATGATGTAGTCCTTGATAACGAGGAAGCGGAGATGGATACCTCTGCATCCAACCTTGTGAGAATGGGGTCTTTCATGCTGTCATGCCTGTTGAAGGACCCCCGTATCAAGAGGCTTAAGGAGAAGGACCTGTACTGGGTCGCAACGCTACTAGACCCTCGGTACAAGCATAAAGTGGCAGAAATGTTACCAACGTACCACAAGTCCGAAAGGATGCTGCATTTACAAACCAGCCTGCAAAACATGTTGTACAATGCTTTTAAGGGTGATGTCACTTCAGGAACTCATCAACATTCCAGGGGCAGAGGTGCCAGTAATCCTGCCACGAGCGCACCTGCAAGGACAAAGCACTTTGGCCACTCTGTAACGTCAGACATGCAAATGTTTTTCAGTCCAAGGCAGCGCAGAACCCTTCTGGATCCACCCTCAAAGAACGCCTCGACCGGCAGGTAGCGGACTACCTGGCATTAACTGCAGATATCGACACTCTGAGGAGCGATGAACCCCTGGACTACTGGGTGAGCAGGCTTGATCTGTGGCCAGAGCTGTCACAATTTGCCATGAACCTCTTGTCTTGCCCCGCCTCAAGTGTCCTCTCAGAAAGAACCTTCAGTGCAGCAGGAGGGATTGTAACTGAGAAGAGAACTCGCCTAGGTCACAAAAGTGTGGATTACCTGACCTTTATTAAAATGAACGAGGCGTGGATCTCGGAGGGTTACTGCACGCCGGAAGACTTGTTCTGACTCCCCATGCAGCTGTCCTTCTCTGCACGCCTCATGACTCCACACACAGCTGTCCTTTAGCGTCCTCCTCCCTCCGCCACCGTTACAAACTAGGTTGCAAACCCTACTGGTTTCATTTGAATCCAGGTAAATCCTGAGTTTTTCTGGCCTCTGTGCTTCAGTGGCTGCAACCAAAAAAATTTATATTTTCAGCATTTATATGGCATATTTTTTCTGGCCTCTGTGCTTCAGTGGCTGCGACAAAAAAAAATGAATATTTTCAGCATTTATATGGCATATTTTTTCTGGCCTCTGTGCTTCAGTGGCTGCGACAAAAATTTTTTATATTGTTAGCATTTATATGGCATATTTTTTCTGGCCTCTGTGCTGCAGTGGCTGCGACAAAAAAAAAATTAATATTTTCAGCATTTATATGGCATATTTTTTCTGGCCTCTGTGCTTCAGTGGCTGCGACAAAAAAAATTTATATTGTTAGCATTTATATGGCATATTTTTTCTGGCCTCTGTGCTTCAGTGGCTGCGACAAAAAAAATTTATATTGTTAGCATTTATATGGCATATTTTTTCTGGCCTCTGTGCTTCAGTGGCTGCGACAAAAAAAACATAATTTTTCAGGAAAGTACACATGCCTAATTTTTCAGGGTTCTGCAACAGTGGCAAAATCGCATCTTTTATGGTCACCGCAGGTGATCAATAAAGTAGACCAAAACTGGGCCCACACTGCAGAATCAGTGTTTTTTGGTTCACTTCACTGTACATTGAATTACCTCTGCCTGACCGTGCACGTGCGCACAAGCACGGTGACTGCTAAACACACCACTACAGAAATATTGCCACCAACAGGACGAACATCCTGGAGGTGACAAGCTCAACTAGTAATTAACAACTATTATTTGCTCACTTGACGGTATCATTCATTAAAGCTCTTTGCGTTTTTTTGCGTTGCAGTAAGCGCCGCGTTTCGTCTTTGCGTGTGAACAGGCTGTAACCTTTACACGACTTGATTGGCGTGTAGACGCCGGACGTTTTAAAGCAGTTTATTACACAGGTTTAGAAATGTAGTGTGATTTCTGCCCTTTACAGCACAAAACGCAGCGCTGTGTCAACAATGTATTTTTCAGATACATTTTTGCCCTTGATCCCCCTCTGGCATGCCACTGTCCAGGTCGTTGCACCCTTTAAACAACTTTAAAATCATTTTTCTGGCCAGAAATGTCTTTTTTAGCTTTTAAAATTCGCCTTCCCATTGAAGTCTATGGGGTTCGCGACGTTCGCGAACCGTTCGCATTTTTGACGCAAGTTCGCGAATATGTTCGCAAACTTTTTTTCCGACGTTCGCTACATCCCTATCAAACACATTTAACTATTAGTCAAAGATAACACAAGTAAACACAAAATGCAGTTTTTAAATGAGGGTTTTTATTATTTAGGGAGAAAAGAAATCCAAACCTGTGTGAAAAAGTAATTGCCCCCTGAACCTAATAACTGGTTGGGCCACCCTTAGCAGCAATAACTGCAATCAAGCGTTTGCGATAACTTGCAACGAGTCTTTTACAGCGCTCTGGAGGAATTTTGGCCCACTCATCTTTGCAGAATTGTTGTAATTCAGCTTTATTTGAGGGTTTTCTAGCATGAACCGCCTTTTTAAGGTCATGCCACAACATCTCAATAGGATTCAGGTCAGGACTTTGACTAGGCCACTCCAAAGTCTTCATTTTGTTTTTCTTCAGCCATTCAGAGGTGGATTTGCTGGTGTGTTTTGGGTCATTGTCCTGCTGCAGCACCCAAGATCGCTTCAGCTTGAGTTGACGAACAGATGGCCGGACATTCTCCTTCAGAATTTTTTGGTAGACAGTAGAATTCATGGTTCCATCTATCACAGCAAGTCTTCCAGGTCCTGAAGCAGCAAAACAACCCAGACCATCACACTACCACCACCATATTTTACTGTTGGTATGATGTTCTTTTTCTGAAATGCTGTGTTACTTTTATGCCAGATGTAACGGGACGCGCACCTTCCAAAAAGTTCAACTTTTATCTCGTCGGTCCACAAGGTATTTTCCCAAAAGTCTTGGCAATCATTGAGATGTTTTTTAGCAAAATTGAGACGAGCCTTAATGTTCTTTTTGCTTAAAAGTGGTTTGCGCCTTGGAAATCTGCCATGCAGGCCATTTTTGCCCAGTCTTTTTCTTATGGTGGAGTCGTGAACACTGACCTTAATTGAGGCAAGTGAGGCCTGCAGTTCTTTAGATGTTGTCCTGGGGTCTTTTGTGGCCTCTCGGATGAGTTGTCTCTGCGCTCTTGGGGTAATTTTGGTCGGCCGGCCACTCCTGGGAAGGTTCACCACTGTTCCATGTTTTTGCCATTTGTGGATAATGGCTCTCACTAGTGATAGTTAACGGTTTTTGATGAGCAAAAACATTTAAGTGTGACAAACATGCAAAAGAATAAGAAATCAGGAAGGGGGCAAATAGTTTTTCACACCACTGTATCCTTTTCCTCACTATATCCGATCAAAAAAATTGGTGATCCATAAGTGCACCATGTGCAATTTATTACCTTCTAGATCTGTGTCTTTGCCACCAAAATATTCATAGAAGCATTACTTTTTGCCCCCCGACGGAAAATTTTCTGTGGACGCGTATATATATATATATATATATATATATATATATATCTATATCTATATATAATTTGTCTTTCTAAAGCAAACAGTTTTATTTTTAGTTGTTACTGTAAGGCTGCTTCTTATGTGAGCATAAAAAAAAGTCTTTACTTGACTCTATTTGCCTGTTTGCAAGATTGCCTCCTCTACATGTGTTCAAAGTTAATTAGATTGCCAGGTTTGTGAATCACATTTAATTCTCATATAAGTTATATTGTTGTGTATATACACACACATACCGTTTTTGGATAAATTAGAGACCATTTCAGCCTTGTTATTTTCCCTTTAATGATACAAAAAAAGCAAACATAAATTGTGTCAGTAAAGATTTTAATGTTATATTTTTATACCTTCATTGAGATGGTTACTGATCTTAGACACTGATAGCAACAGTTTTGGAATGCACCTTATCATTTAGAATCAGATTTATTTGCGATGAATCATCAAATAATTTATACAATATCAGCATGTTGCTTGTTACCCAATGTTTTTATAAATAGTTATAAAATGTGTTTCTTCCTTATAGTTTCAGACAGATTTATACATTCTCTATTGCTGCTGCATATTGCTTTATATTATTTTTTATCAAGGTCTCTGGTAAACTGCATTATTATTATGCAGTGTCCCTTCCTGCCACACAATTCAGTTCATTTTCATCTTGCAGCTGGAATGCTGCATGATCCTTCTCAAGAGTTGATCCACTCTGAAGTTTTATCAGACGATGACGATAAAAAAATAAATATCCCGGAAGAACAAATCCAGAGAATGAGAAAAGTAGCAAACCCAAGTTTACCTAAAACAGAAAGTTATTTAATATTAGAAATGCTTGCAGTCATAGCGTAACAGCAATCACCCACATAAATCCCTGTTAAATCCTCTCCTTTTCCTTAACTAGGTTGCTACTTGGTTAGTATTTTAACAGGGCACCCTGTAAAATAATATTTTAAAATAGAATATAATAGAAAATAAAGAGACAACAAACAGAAATAGAAGGATAGTATTTTTTTCTGTGTCAACTTTAGTTACAACTCTTCGGAAAATAAATAAAAAACAAACATTTATTAAGCTCAGAATTGTAAAAAGTGTATCAGCTTATTGAATAACCATATCTTTTACATTATCACAAAGCTTGCATTTGTATAACTCTTCGGGTACTGACAATAACAGATTAAAGGGATACTGTTAGGGGGGGAAAAAAAAATTTCAAAATGAATCAGTTAATAGTGCTGCACCAGCAGAATTCTGCACTGAAACCCATTTCTCAAAAGAGCAAACAGATTTTTTTTATATTCAATTTTGAAATCTGACATGGGGCTAGACATATTGTCAATTTCCCAGCTGCCCCAAGTCATATGACTTGTGCTCTGATAAACTTCAGTCACTCTTTACTGCTGTAGTGCAAGTTGGAGTGAGATCACCCCCTCCCTTCCCCCCCAGCAGCCAAACAAAAGAACAATGGGAAGGTAACCAGATAGCAGCTCCCTAACACAAGATAACAGCTGCCTGATAGATCTAAGAACAACACTCAATTGTAAAAACCCATGTCTCACTGATACACATTCAGTTACATTGAGAAGGAAAAACAGCAGCCTGCCAGATATGGGGTGCCAGCATTTCTCTCCTAAAGTGCAGTCACATGACCAGGGGCAGCTGGGAAATTTACAAAATGTCTAGCCCCATGTCAGATTTCAAAATTGAATATAAAAAAATCTGTTTGCTCTTTTGAGAAATGGATTTCAGTGCAGAATTCTGCTGGAGTAGCACTATTAACTGATTCATTTTGAAAAAAACATGTTTTCCGATGACAGGATCCCTTTAAGTAAAAATTATACCTTCAAAATGAATAATTTAATTAGTTTATTAGTGACCCATTAAAGAATGTTACCAAATTAGTATATACAAATCAGCAAATATTACTCTTACATCTTTTACCTTGAGCAACTATTTTGTGATGGTCTGTGTACTGCCTCAGAGACCATATGAAATAATGCAGATGCTAAATGTAATAGGAAGAAGTGAAGGAGTATAAGACAACTCTGTCCATTCATTGGCTGATGTAACAACATTATAGTTGTATGCTTTTGATTTCTATTTAAGAGCACAGTGAATCATTTGAGCCAGGGCAGCCTACTGAAATGGCAAAAAGTATATTTGTATGTAAATGCTTTATTTAGATGATACAGTCTTTCAAATATGGGCTGTTTTATGTGATTTATTTTTATATAATTTTCTGTTTAGAGTTTCCTTTAAGGAAAAGCTTAAACACAAAACATTTTTACATAGAACATTATAGCTTAAGGCACAAAATGTCTCAGTGTCCTAAATATATTGATAATGGATTGAGTGCAGAGAATCTTTTGTATTTGTCTATATGAATTTTGTGGTCGCAACCTCATTGCACCCCCTCTTAATGGTTTTACAAATTAGTGGTGAGCTCAATTTCCCTTGTTATAATTTATACAGGAGCAGTTGCAAGCTCCATGTTGCAGCTCCCACCCTTTTTAGCAAAAGACTATAATTTTGGCCCGCTCCCGGGCCTTTTTCAAAGTGAGAAAGGCCCGGGGATGGGCAGAAACTTTAGTCTTTTGCTAAAATAAAGCATTTTTTATAATTATAAGACCTGTGAGTGCGAATCTTTTGCAGAGAATGGAAATAATTGGTTGACCTTGCATACAGGCACACACACACACACACACACACACACACACACATACACAGTCATATGAAAAAGTTTGGTAACCCCTCTTAGATTTACTCCAATTTCAACAAAAAAGATAACGGATGTGGTATGTCTTTCATACAAAGATTTGATGGAGTATTCAGAAATTAAATCAAATGTGAAAAACTGGCTGTGCAAAAATTTGGGTACCCTTGTAATTTTACTAATTTGAATGCATGTAACTGCTCAATATTGATTACTGGCAACACCAAATTGGTTGGATTAGCTCGTTAAGCCTTGAACTTCATAGGCAGATGTGTCCAATCATGAGAAAAGGTATTTAAGGTAGCCAATTGCAAGTTGTGCTTCCATTGAGGAATGGAATCAGGAAATGGAAAGCCACAGGCACAGTTGCTGTAAAACCCAGGTCTGGCAGGCCAAGAAAAATACAGGAGTGGCATATGCAGAGGATTGTGACAGGGTGATCAGAAAGAAGCTCTTTCTGCACTCATGCCACAAACAGAGTCGCTTGTTGTATGCAAAAGCTCATTTAGACAAGTCACAGTCTTATTGTCTTTTGCAATTGTCTTTTGAAAAAGCAGATATCGAAACGTGTGTCAGGACAAAGATTGGCTTTATTTTGATCCACCGGATGGTGGGGTGGGATTGCGGCAATGAAATAATTTTAAAAATTCTTCTAGATACTTTTACTTAATCTATTTTCCCTTCCAAGAACTGTGGGCTTTGCTTTGTGGTTCTCCTAGGACTAGAAAAACAATATAGTTAGATTCTTGGGAGCAACGCCACCCTCTATACTCTTTTTTACTTTTTTATTTCTTTACAGAAGGAGGAATCTTGGGGTACTTGATCTACGAACACAGCGATTTAATTAATTTTCATAATTTATTAGAATCAATTAATTGCATAAGTCACTTTATATATTGTGCACTTTAGATCCTAAGGATGCATAAGTTAGTTGGGTATCAATTAATTGCACAAGTCACTTTAAAATGTATGAATTTAAATAATGGATTATATTGAGACATCCAGGGTGATTATATACAACTATGTAATTTATTTTATTTGCTTTAGAGTACCAGTACATAGAAGAGACATTTGGAATTTGTCTCCATATACAAAGCTGGTGTGGTTTGAATGTAGCTACCTAGAAATTGCAAACACACTCCCCAAAACAGGAAAAAATGGGCCCCAGGAGGTTCTTGCAATGTAAAAAAATAACTTTTATTTGTCCAAGACAAATGATCCACAGGTTTCCTTACAGTGGTAAAGAGGCATTGGCAGTATATAGGCATTCCCCACTCACACAGAGCTGACAGAGGTAGATGCAGAATATACAGGCACACCTGCTCACACAGATCTTCCAAGGTAGATGCCAGGGACTTTCCTCCAGAGACAGCACATTGACCTGGATCCTCACACAGGGGATCAGGGAAATCACTAGACCTAATCCCTATTAGACTGTGTCCCTATACTACAGGCCAGTCTTGCCTGAGAGGAGAGCTATCTCCTTGCTATCCCTCCTAGTTGGAGCCAAGCTGCTCTTTATATCTGTACTCTCTATCTCACTCTTCTAGAGAGTCTATTACAGATATATCCCTGCCACTTACTAGCCTCATTCATGGGGTCCCTGCTCCCCAACTTAGACACTAGAGGACTCTGTCCCTCTAGGCACATGGCTTTCTGGGCCTTGCTGTACACAAGCTCCCCTGGGCACACCCAGCTGGATCAGAATCCAGCAGCCAAAGAGGAAGATCCACCCCTTCTTTCTCACAATACCAGAGTGTGACAGGACGTGGTCACTGCGCCTCCTGGCCAATAATATAACTATACTGATTACCTTTAGCTACAGTGGAATCTGCCCAGCAACTAGGGAAATGAGGAAGTGGAAGGAATTAATCTGTATGGGTCCCTACTGTTTTGCAGTCAGTTGCTACGGGGGGGGGGGGGCAAAGTGACAAACAATAACTGAAATCCAGCAGTAAACTTGTGATAGTAATTGAGGCAACCCAGTACATGCTGGATGCTGTAATAAACCCTAACACTGCAGTTTTACAGGCAATTACATAGAAGAAGACAAACTACAATGAAGTGACAAGGCTTCTATAGCTTTTTTTGGATTTTGAACTGTTCAGTTGACTCCAAAGAATTCAGACAGTACTCTAACCTGCCCATTAGAACCTGTCGTGCAGTCATATATAATTCACATACATCTTTTTTCATGTACCCAAAATATATATTAGTACTGCTTAAGATTTAATGATCTATACATTCATTTCTTCAGGAGGCCAAAATTATGAGGACACAATACCCTAAAGTGTAACCACTATGCTGAAATAACTGAGAATTTCCTATACCTAGAGAGGGTACAGAGAAGGGCAACTAAGCTGGTAAAAGGTATTGAAAATCTTAGCTATGAGGAAAGACTGGCCAAATTGGAGATGTTTACGCTGGAGAAGAGGCGAAGGGGTGATATGATGACTATGTATAAATATATAAGGGGATCATATAATAATCTCTCTAATGCTTTATTTACCAGTAGGGCCTTCCAGCTGACACGAGGTCACCCATTCCGATTAGAAGAAAAGAGGTTCCGCCTAAATATTCGGAAGGGGTTTTTTACAGTGAAAGCTGTGAAGATGTGGAATTCTCTCCCTGAATCAGTTGTACAGGCTGATACATTAGATAGCTTTAAGAAGGGGTTGGATAGCTTTTTAGCTAGGAATACAGGGTTATGGGAAATAGCTCATAGTCCAAGTTGATCCAGGGACTAGTCCGATTGCCATTTTGGAGTCAGGAAGGAATTTTTCCCCCTCTAAGGCAAATTGGAGAGGCTTCAGATGGGTTTTTTGCCTTCCTCTGGATCAACTGGCAGATAGGTAGTTAATAAAAAAAAAAAAAAAAAGGTTGAACTCGATGGACATGTGTCTTTTTTCAACCTTACTTACTATGTTACTATGTTACTATGTTACCTCAGCAAAAATCTGAGGACTGCTTTGAGCAGGTAAGTACTACTCCACATAAAAATGGGAAGGGCAATACAAGGGTTAAATGTTTCATCAACCTTACCCAGAAAGGATCTCCATGGAGGGGTCCAACCATTGCTCTATACAGAGCCTCTTGCAACAATGCAAACACTGCACTCAAGAGAGATTGCAGCCCAGTGAGAGTTCCAAAATGACTAGAAGGAAACCTGAAAGATACAAATCAAGAGTTCTCTGTCAATACTGGCAAAACTGGAGCATACTGTACCTTGTTTCAGATGATACCCTTTGTAGCACATGACAGACAGCATTGGGTCTTGCCTTTCCCTATGACAACTCCACACCCACTCCCTCTGCACCTATTCCCAATACACACACCAGATGCAGACATTGTTTAAAGGGTAAGTCACATTTTTAGTGTAAACCACCAACACATGGGATAGCATTAACATAGCACAACATAATATGAATCTTTTTTCAAATGAACAATTACTTATTGAATAACCTGTACCAGCACAATGTAAATAGTAATGCAAACTGGCAAATTGGCCTGGAACAAGCCAACTTCCCCAATTGAAACCACTTTTTGGCACCTGCCATCCAGCTACCCATTAACTGTGAAACTCCCCTCCTAACATACAGATTGGATCTGGAATCAACCACCCCACCCCTCTGACTAAAAATGGTTTATGTGGTCATAAGGACAGGGAGAGAGATGCTGAACTGGGCTACTATGAGTAAGAAGCTGGAATATCCAGTGGAACCCAATACAACCTTTCTGACGGTACCGTCTACAGCAGTTGAAATGGGCCAATCAGCACAGCAGAAGAAAGGGTTTAAACAACATTCATTAGCACTGTGGGTCTTTGGGTACTTGAACACAGGCAGAGTAATTTATGCTCTTGGAAAATCAGCTGTAAAGTTATGCTTTCAAAGATTAAAGTAGAAATAGTAATACCACAAAAACAATTTTAAGTTAATTCCAGTTTTAATGGGCAAATCAGCACAGCAGAAGAAAGAGTTTAAACAACATTCATTAGCACTGTGGGTCTTTGGGTACTTGAACACAGGCAGAGTAATTTATGCTCTTGGAAAATCAGCTGTAAAGTTATGCTTTCAAAGATAAAAGTAGAAATAGTAGTACCACAAAAACAATATTAAGTTAATTCCAGTAGATGGGAGCAAAAAAACCCAGTAAGGTCCATAGGTATGCTTAGGCAGGTGTGTATGAAGGGGGACCTTAAATTGTTTGCTTGTGTTCCTAGTCTGTACTTTGTATTTGTTGTATTTTTAGTTAAGTACTACCTGCTTTTAAGTATAAAATAGAATAATGCTAAAAATGCTGTATTTTGTATACTAAACATAAACATGAACTTACTGCACCAGAAGCCCAATTAAACAAATGATTTATGCCACTGGGGGTCACCATCTTGTAACTGTTAAACATTTTTGCAAGATCAAGACCATGCACATGCTCAGTGATTTCTGGGCTTCAGTTGGGAGGCTAAGCTTAGGGATCATCATAAATGATCAAAACAGCACAAGTCAAATAATATCTGCCAGAAGCAGATACATAGTTACATAATTAAATCAGGTTGAAAAAAGACAAACTCCATCAAGTTCAACCCCTCCAAATAAAAACCCAGCATCCATACACACACCCCTCCATACATTCACATGTATACCAATATCTATACTAACTATAGAGTTTAGTATCATAATAGCCTTTGATATTATGTCTGTCCATGAAATCATCCAAGCCACTCTTAAAAGCATTAACAGAATCAGCCATCATGACATCACCCGGCAGTGCATTCCACAACCTCACTGTCTTCGCTGTGAAGAACCAGCTATGTTGCTTCAGAGTGGCCTCTGATGCAGAGATCCTCTTTATGGGTAAAAAGGTCCTCTGCTATTTGTCTATAATGTCCTCTAATATACATTTTTTCCAGTGAAAACAACTCCAACTTTGACAGTCTACCCTCATCATTTAGGTCTTCCATCCATCTAACCAATTTAGTTGCACATCTCTGCACTTTTCACAACTCATTTTTATCCCTCTTAAGGAGTGAAGTCCAAAAAAAGCACTGCATACTCCAGGTAAGGCCTTACCAGGGACTTATAAAGAGGCATAATTAAGTTTTCATCTTGAGTTAATGAGGTGCAATCCATCACGACTGTATAGGTTTTACCCAAAGGAAAAATCAGCCCAGTGCTCTAGGAACCCAAACCCTTCCTTCCTACACCATGACTTGAGCCACACATTTAGCTCCCTTAGCTCCCGCTGTCTTCCTAAACTTGCATGTGGCATGGTCAAAAGTTCTGAAAAAATTACATTGGAAGACCTTCCCTTAATCTTCGAGCCTAGATCCTTGAACTCACTCTTTAAGGTCTTCCATCTACCATTTATTTTGTCATTAGTACCAATATGTACTAAGACAGTTGGGTCATGCCCAGCCCCACCCAATAATTTGTCTACCCAATCAACCACATGCCAACCCTGGCACAAGGAAGACAGCAAACTGTTCAATTGTAGCCATACGGACGACAGATTATGCTATCCATTTACTTAATTAAATCCCCTACAACCACAATCTGTTTAGGCCTGACTCTTCTCTCCTCCCCATCACTACTAAAGAAACTGGTCTCCCAGCTGTTAGAGAGAACAGTCCCATCTAGAATTGCCAATCCAGAGTTCACACTCCCATCTTCTTCTCACAATCTGGCAATTCTGTTGGGATGTATAAACCCTGTAGCAGACTCCATTTTCCTTTTGCCACCTTAGGTTTTCTAACTGTCACTCAACTAGGTGCCTCAACATCCTGCTGCTGTTCTGCTCCCCCCAAACTATGTGACCCAGCGCTCAGTGAGCGAGAGACTCCTTTCAAGATTGTCAATCCACTGCAGTGTTGCAATTTGTTGCTCTAGTGCTCTAACTCGAGCCTCTGTGGTGGTTGTGTTTTGCTCACAACCACCTCAGAGGTAAGCAGTTTGGATCTCTTGTTCCAAATCTGCGTACATATGCCAGACTGTGCACTGGGTCAGACCTTCAATGTTGCTAGCACTCATTATCCCAGTTACAGATCAAAACAGGAATAAAAGAAAATTAGGGTTTAGAACAAATTTTTGACCTAGTTTGAACCTCCTTTAGTTTAAAACTTCTGTGGTTGTAACTCCACTCACAGAGCTCCCACTTAAAGAGCAAACCTCAGGAGTTGCTAAACACTAGAGGGGTTCTATTTATGCAGTGTGTTCAGGTGCAATAATCAATCCCCACTAGGGTTGACACCTGGCCAGTACTTTACTTTAAAAACGATGCTTGACCCCAATGTTATTAATAGGGAAAAATCAAAATATACAGGAAGATCCTAATCCCCACCCGCCTCAAACTGAGGGAAAACTAACTGCAAAATAAAGCAGGTTGTGACAAATTTGCTGTAAGCACACCAAACTTTGCTATTTAGCAGCCAAGACAGAAAAAAAAACTATAAAAAATGAAACCACAGTATTTAAATATACAACCTTGCTCTAAAATAACAGTTATCAAAAACTGATCCTTTTCAGTTGATTTGTTTGCTTTTAGTTGCTTTTTCCAGTCAGCAGCCTATTAGTAAGCAGACTCACTGGAGTCCCAGGGGTTCTATTATACAGTCTGTTCAGGTGCACTGATCTATCCTTACCCACCTCAAACTAAAGGATAACTAACTGTAAAGTAAAGCAGATTGTGACAAACTTGCTGTAAGCACACCAAACGTTGCCATTTAGCACCCAAGTCAGAAAAAAACCTATAAAAATTAAATCACAGTATTTAAATATACAACCTTACTATAAAATAACAGTTACTAACAAATACTTATCCCTTTCAGTTGATTTGTTTGCTTTTAGTTGCTTTTTCCAGTCAGCAGCCTGTTAGTAAGTAGACTCACTTGAGTCCCAGGGGTTCTATTTATACAGTCTGTTCAGCTGCACTAATCAATTCCCACCCACCTCAAACTAAAGGAAAACTAACTGCAAAGTAAAGCAGGTTGTGACAAACTTGCTGTAAGCACACAAAACTTTGCTATCTAGCATCCAAGACAGAAAAAAGCATATACAAATTAAACCACAGTATTTAAATATAAATATATAATAACAGTTAATAATAAATAGTATTTAATAATAAATACTTATCCTTTCAGTTGATTTGCTTTTTAGTTGCTTTTTTCCAGTTAGCAGTCTGTTAGTAAGCAGTAAGTACAGCTTGACTGATTAATAATCAGAATGTGCAGACTGCACTGGGTCCTGTGTTATCATGAAATCTAATGTGGAAGTGGGGGGCTCCTCATGCTGTTTGAAAGTATGATCATTTCCCTGCAGAGCAGTTAGGGACCGTCTGAGGTTTCCTATCCACATCAGTCAGAGCAAGTAAAACAAAGGGGGAATTTCACTGCATACAGTCAGGTTTCTTATAAAAATAGTACACATTTTTAAATTAAAGTATAGTGAAGATAGGTTTCTTTTTCATTAAAGAAAGTAAAAACATCCTCTTTAAGAAGATGAGTCAATGCCAAATCTAGAGAAAGGGATTTATGTTAAGCTAAGGAACAGTATTAGGCCAAGAGTTCATGCTATATGGGATAGAAAAGACTGTTAGTAAACATGCTTATCTTGTGCTTCTTCGTTTATGATATTGACGGACCTGGAAGTATTTAACATGTAGGCAGCATTAAATAATTTTTGCAAAAAGAACTATATACATTGTGGTGTAGTCCACAGGGTCATATTTATTTTGCTTCCCTGCTTCAGTGGTGATGGTCCCAGTGGGGGTTTTGTGTCCCATCAAGAATGGGGTGTTTCCCTGCTGGACTCTAATTGCCACAGTAGAGAAACAATAAATGATCCTTGAAAACAGTACTACCATAGAAATTCAAGGATATCTTAATTGTTTCTTCACAGATGTAATTTATGTCATCAAATAGAAATATAGGAAATCAACACTAAAAAAAAAGCAGGGACTTGGTAGTCATTGTCTTTGCCAAGTGGTGGTTCAAACATGCAGCCCATAATGGAGTCTATGAGAGACGGCCTTCCTGTAATTTGGATCTTTCTGGATAACAGGTTTCCAGATAATGGATCACATACCTCTTCCACACCTTCCTTCTGCTAAAACTTTGGCTGAATTGTTTATTTCTAACATTGTCAAATTGCATGGTTTTCCAGTCAATATTGTGTCTGACAGGTGTAAGAAATTGCTGTCTTGATTTTGGTATTTAATAGGAAAGCAGTTTTTCAGGGAACTTACATGAAGCCCCGATTATCATAACAAAGGGTTTCCTGAGACTACTAAATCCTATGTCTGCTGTGGGGACCATAAATCAATTTACTGTATGCGAGAAAACTTGCTCAACAGGAAGTAGGCAAGTTGGGGGTTTATCACAGCATCTTGGAAGTTGGGAGGGTTTCTGTGGGGGCAGGTGAGAACCTAGAATAAAAGAACACTGGACAGAGGAAAAGGAGCTGGGCAGCTGGGAGGAAGAAGGAGGCAGCTGGGGAGCTGGAGAAGCCGGAAAAGCCTGGGACAAGACAACATGTGAGGAATGCAGACCAGAGGGGAAGGCAGAGATGAAGCTGAACTCTATTCCCCTGCCTTTTTAGTAACAATAATGTAGACTTGTGTAATGTGTAAATGTAAATATTGTTATTATTGTTTGGTCTAAGTGTAATCATTTATGTATAACAATCAATTGATTTATTTTACAATATATCACTTTAATATACACTTATTGGTGTGGATTCATTGTCTGCTAGCTCAAAAGAACCAGAACCCTGGTAAGAGGGTTGCGGTATAATATTATTAATATATATAATATACTATAGGGGAGTACAATTAGTTTCTAAGTTCTGGCGAGCCTTTTTCTCTATGGTTGGGATCCATTTTCCACTGCCTATCACCCTCAAACCAATGGTCAGACGGAAAGCGTTAACCAGTCCCTTAAAGGAGAAGGAAAGCTTTAAAATTAAAACCTCTGTGACATGTTTGTCCTAGCCCCCTCTCCTGAAACACTGCCTTATAAACTTTAAAGGGATCCTGTCATCGGAAAACATGTTTTTTTCAAAACGCATCAGTTAATAGTGCTACTCCAGCAGAATTCTGCACTGAAATTGTAATTAAAAAATATATCTGGAACGGTCCAATTCCTATGACGGACGAATGGCTAGTGTCAGAGGGTTGATATTTGTCACCCCCGCCCTCTATGACGCCATAACGCTATAGGGCCCAAGGCAGGATGGACTATAAGGGCTAATGGTCTACTGTGGACAATGGTCACTCATATAGCTTATACTAGGCCATACAAACAAAAGATCATCACTCTGTTACTTAAATTCCAGAGTGTCAGCATAACGCCAGCCTGTCTGGTGAGGCCCCTTTTTGCTGAAGTGCTGCTCAAATTACTGGAAATACCACAATGGCCTTGGTTAGCCAATAGCTGATTGCGAGGTTGTGGACCGTTGGAGCTAGGCACAGTATGTTACCACATTCCTTTGATAACATGTAAGACTAAGTAAATCATTTAGACATTAATTGTACAAGGAGGAATCAGACTATGTATGGTATTGGCATACTCCCATTTGTTATCACCCCCATCTATGACATCAAAATGGGTATATAAACTTATGTTATATGGGAGTATCCTTGGAAAGCATTCAGGTACCACCCAGGTGACACACGACTGCTTCCCCAGGCAAAACCTATTGTCTTGTATTTTGGACACAATAAACTACCTCATTGTATTTGAACTTGCACTATTTCGTGGTTTTGCTTTACGTACGAGGTCATAGAGGTACAAATATAACAACATTTGGTGACCCGCCGACGTGATATTCCTGGACGCTGGACGCCCAAGTTTTTCAGTCGGATCTTCAGGCAAGTTGAGAAGAGAGCTCCTGCTTCTACAGGTGACAGGAGACTACCCGTGAAGCTTTACTCATGGATGAATGATACCCGCGCGGAAGGCTCTGATATAAGGTGAGCATCAATGTAATTTTCTAGTCTATTTTTACTGTTTATTATTGTGTTAAGTGTTGTACTAACCAGTTCTGATATTCTGCCGTTCATGATAGGAATACGCTTTTTTCCTTACTGTTTTTGTAATTTGTACGTACCTAGTTCCTTATCATGAGCAGTTAGAAAAAAAATTCTGTCATAGCAATTACACATGCATGTTGATGTATGAATGACAAAGGATCCCTGACTGTTGTGATTGAATGATTGTGGTTGAAACTGGAACCCACAACCTCCGGAATCAACCGAGTGCGTGAATAACTTTAGCTTAACTGTAAATTGTGTGATAGTGTCCATAAGGGAATCCGTGACTCTATCTCAGAGTCTGCTTGCTGTTTAGGAGTTTTTCTGCAGTTCCTGTTTATAGGGCGACCTAACAGGCCAGAAAACGGAAAACTAGGTTTTCTGAAGGAAATTCTTTAGTGTTTGGTGTGTGAATCACTTTCCTGTCTGTTTGAATCTGCATATGTCAAAAGAGAGCCCTAGAAGCATCTAGGTGTCAAACATCTGCAGCTTCAAATCTATTTTCTCCCCTTACACTCAGTTTGTAAGTCCCACACTGTAAAAACACTACAGACACTCTCCCACTTTCTTTGTTAGGGAGATTTCTTATACCTTCAACAGAAGAAGATAGTAATTCTTCCAAATACAACCTAGCGTTTGAAGCAATCTTATTTTCTTCGCCTTGTTAAATTTGGTTCTTCTTATTTACTATTGGAGGCGATATGTTTAATATGCTTAAACCTAAACCTCCCCCAGAACTTCTGGCTAAGGTGTGTGCCCAAAACCCCTTATGTCGTAAGGCTCTTGTAACATGTCACAAAGCATGGGTTAAGTGGGGTACAAGTAAGGATGCCATGTTTTCCTGGCCAGAAAACTGCAGCATTCTCCCTACAGATCTAGCTAGCCTGTTAAAACAGATCAATGTTAAATGTAAGGGCAAAGAATTAATAGCACATACCGCATGCCATGATGTCTGGCAAGCATATGCTCAGCAATACCCAGAAAAACCACCTGCATATGCCCCAGCTGAACAAGCCAACATAGACACTGCTCCGAGTTCAGCCAAATTATATCCCGTCCTTAACATGGACGCACAGGAGCAATTACAGACTGCCCTAAACACGCCTATTGGCAATCCTAGGGTAGCACAGGGCTATACTGCCCCGGCACTTCCCCCACCAACAAACTTGCAGACAGTGCCACATGCCAGTAATGAGGACTCATACTGGGCAGACGTCTCAGGGCATCTTAAGCTTAGCAAAACCAACCCCTTTCGTCCTATTGAGGATGCTGCACACCTAACCCCCGTTAACACAGCACCTCCTCGTCAGGGTTTTCAGACTCCTACGGGAAATCGCCCTGAAGTCAGGGCACCTACACCTCTCGCTAGCATGTCTTTTGAAGAGGAAGAGGTTGAAATGCCCATATTAGAAGATGCGGAAGCCCCGACAACTAGAGTCTTGGCAACTATTGTTACAAGACCAAAAAACACCACTCCAAAACAAAATTCATTCTCCCCAAAGGATGTAGTAATCCGAGGAGAAGGGGGGGATAGCACTTTTGTAGATCCATGGGTTGACAATCTGGCCGGCTGGTCAGAATCTTTAAAACCTAACGTTACCCCATTTCCTAGAGAGGGAGCTCTGGACACCCGTAACTTGAATACAGCACGCCTCTGTATCTGAGGAGGCATGGGAGATCCAAATTGGGATAGACAATACATGATTAATGGTCTTAGCATTTGGGAGAAATATGAAAATCTGAGCGCACTTGCTAACATTGTCTCACCCTCACCCAAACAGATGTATCCTCTTATGCATACTACCAAAGGACTTAAATATGTCCCTTGGAACTTTGCCGATGTGGAAGGGATAATCAGGGCTCTGCCGCCTCTGTTAAGGGGGGCAGACCCCTGGATATCTAAATTTGAAAGACTAACTGCCGGCATGTCTCTATGCTTAGGCGATCTAAAAGCATTACTAGCTCAAATTCTTGGACGCTCAGCGCAGTCCATATGGAACGAGGCAGGACTGCCTCATATTGTTCTGTCCTCAGATTCTCATGACGAGCTGAATTTAACCCTTACAGACCTAGAATTTTTGCAGCTCTCAGAGTTTGTTATCCCACTCACAAGGATTTCGGGAAACTAATGAATACTTCTCTCCCTGAAAGTGCAGACATAACTAAACACATTTCAGAATTCTTAGATCAATGGGCACAAGAAACAGGAATGGATCCTTACGAACCAAATGTAGTGCCACTTGTTTATCAGGCCCTCCGTAAAGGTTTCCCAGCCGCCTTACGAAAAAATTAGATGCTATAGTCGGCTTAGATGCCAAATCATGGAAGGAGATTTATACTCATATCCTTCACTACCATAAAATCTATGAGGAAGACAGTAAAAAAGCAGAGAAGGATTTCAAAAACACCCAGCATAAACTCATGTCCTTGCAAATTAAGGAACTCCAAGAAGGAGAAATCAAGCCCGAAAGCAAGCCCGCAGAACAAACACCAGAACCAACACCCACCACTGAGTCAGGGAATTTTTAAAAGATTTCCCTACCTTTTTTGCAAATGTTCAGTCCGGTGGTCAATTTAACAACCCTAATAGAGGGAAATCTGGAGATTTCAATGCTAATAACACACCCAAGGGTGTCTGTTTCAACTGTCACAAGCCAGGACATTATGCCCGTGTATGCCGTAGTCCAAAACGATTTGGCAATCAGTATAACTCTCCTAACTTTCAATCTCGCAACAATTCCAATGTTCAATCTTTTCCTAATTGGTCTCCACCCAGGAACCAATCTCAATGACTGTCTATGCTTTTACGGGTTCCCATGTCCACTGAAGAACCTTTTCTCACTGTTTCTATAGCAGAAATGCCTACATGTTTTTTGCTTGACTCAGGCGCTACAGTATCTGTTCTCTCTGTACTTCCTGCTGGTTTAACCCTTTCTTCCCAAACAGTCTCCACTACAGGATTTGATGGTAAGCCTCAGCTAAACCAATTCACCTCTGAAGTTCCAGTGACAATTGGGAATATCACCTGTTTACATGCTTTTGTCTATGCACCTGCATGTCCTGTCAATTTGCTAGGCAGAGACCTGTTAACCAAAGCTAACATCATTCTTGATTTTGCTGTCTCACGTCCAACTGTATTGTTTGCAACTACTGTCCCTTCTCCTGCAGATTCAGTTGATCCATTTGAAGATATACCTAAAGCAGTCTGGGCCACACCCGAGTCACCTTTTGGTAAGGCCGTTTCAGTTGAAGAGGTGCAAATCAATTTACGTCCAGGATGTGATGGCCCCAAGGTACCACAGTACCCACTTAAAGCCCAGTCCATTCAGGGTGTGGCAGATGAAATTAACCTACTTTTGCAACACGGCATAATTGAACCAAGCGACTCTCCTTATAACACTCCTTTGTACCCAGTACAGAAGCCAAATGGCTCCTACCGTATAGTCCATGACTTACGGAAGTTAAATGAAGTAGTCGCAGCAGAGTTCCCCGTTGTTGCCAACCCTGCCACCCTCTTACAAGACAACCCCTTAAAGGAATATAATTCAGTTTTGGATTTATCCCAAGCATTTTATTGCATTCCTTTATCTCAACAATCCAGACCACTTTTTGCATTCACCTACAACAATAACCGTTACCAGTGGACCCGCCTCGTAATGGGCGGAGCCGACAGTCCCTCGATCTTCAGCCGTGTACTCGCGACTGATCTGCAAACTTTCACTGACCTTTTACCTACTTCTGTTTTTCTAATACAGTATGTTGACGACCTTCTGCTTTCTGCAGACACTGCTGAACTGTGCCAACACTACACTCGTGCCTTACTTTTGCATTTGCATACATGTGGTTATAAGGTCAATCGTTCAAAGCTGCAATTTTGTCAAACCTCAGTTACTTTTCTAGGCATGACACTCAGCAAGGGAGCCAAACTCATGGGTCCCCAGGTGCTCACTGATGTCCAACGTATGCATTTACCTACCTCAGTCAAAGAATTACGCAGTGTTTTGGGTCTGTTTAACTTCTGTCGCTTATGGATTCCTGCTTATAGTTCTCGCATACTTCCTTTCAGAAAATACCTCAAAGGCAATCCTCCTGGCTATGCTTCTGTCTCTCTGTCTCAATCTGACTCTACAGCTCTTGAATGTCTAATGTCTGATATTTTGCAGGCCCCACAACTCCATTTGCCGAACAGCTGTGAGCCTATCTACATGTACGTTTTTGCAAACGCAATCTGTTGGGCGGCAGTAGCCACCCAACAAGAGGGATGTATTATAGGACACTTTTCAGGAATTTTTACACCCATAGAACAAGCTTTCACTTCCTGTGAACGTAACATATGCGCTTGTGCAGCATCTGTAGAAAAACTCTATACACATGTGATTGTTCCCAGTGTTACCATATACACCTCACATGATGTGCCAGCACTACTCAAAAGTAATACATTACACTTTGTGCCTGCACGCGTAGGACAATGCACGGCTGTGCTCCTACGAAGTCACATTTCTTTCAAAGGAATGCCTCCAACTAATCCTTTCAATAATCTTAAAGATTTATTGTTGTTCTCAGCTGAGAACCATGATTGTACCTCTGAGGAAATTCCAGAGGAACGTCCCTTTATGGGTATTGTCCCAGTAACAGATTTACCACCGTCACATGTTGTAATTTTCTCTGACGGTTCACAGACAGAAACACATACGGGCTTTGCCGTGTGTCAGATAGATCCTGACACCAAAGAAATTATACAGAAAAGACAATATGCATTACCACCAGATACATCAGCCCAATTAGCAGAGATAGCCGCCGCCTTAGAAGGTTTCCGGCTCATGAATGACAAAAACGGAGTTCTGTATACAGACTCAGCTTACGTCACTACCACCATACATACAAACGCATCTAAATGGCGCAAGAGAGGTTTTGTTACAGGAAAAGGAACTCCACTACAACATCATGACATGATTCTTGCTATAATGGAAGTACTACAGGAAAGACACAACAAAGGTTTAAAAACATCCTGTGAATGGGTAAAAGCACACCAACATAATGTCACAGATATTGTCGCATACGGCAATCAGATAGTTGACGAACTAGCAAAACAAACCACAAACCCACTAACCATTTTTGTACAAACACGAGCTAAGAAATATCTTTCCACTTCTAACCCTTTTGCACCCATCAGAGTAATGCAAGAAAGCTCCACTAGTGCAGAAACAGACAAATGGGTGGCTAATGAATGCTCTCATTACTATCACAATAACGAGCCTCCATATATTTGGATGCACCCTTCAGGTGTACCAGCATTACCCATAGGTGAGTGCCACCTATTGGCCCACCAGTTACACTACGGGTCACATATGCCAACAAATGACTTGATCAATACTATAAGGGAAATGTACTGGTGCCCAGATTTAAAAGATATTTGTAAAGCTGTGGTCAATACTTGTAATGTTTGTTTTACCAACACCAGTCATCAAACTCCAAGGATTCCTCCTGGAGCGATTCCAAGGCCTGCTGGCCCCTTCAGAGAATGGCATATCGATTTCACGGACATGGTAACTCCTTGCAAAGGATACAGGTATCTTTTGGTCATGATTGACCCGTACTCTCAATGGTTAGAAGCTTTTCCATGTAGGAAGGAAACAGCTCTGGTTGTATTTGATAATCTATACAATGAAATCTTTCCCAGACATGGGATTCCTAAATCTATTGTTTCGGATAATGGAAGCCATTTCAAAAATCAACTCTGTGAGACATTTGCAAATTGTACTGATATCAAGTGGAGGTACGTGCCTGTGTACAAACCAACCTCCAATGGCATTGTGGAAAGAGCTAATGGTCTCTTAAAGACACAACTCAGAAAATTGACAGCTGCCACAAATGGCTCGTGGCTGGAATGTCTCCCAGCTGCATTGTTCATACTCCGCAACCATCCTATTAGGCGTTGTGGACTTACCCCATTCGAAATCACTACCGGTAGACGTATGTCTCTTATCCACACCATCAGTACACGTCCACTTCCCAATGCTGACAGCCCATACAATCTCATACGGTGCCTCCAGTTAGCACAACAAATGTCTGAAGTGAATATTTCCAAGGCACCTGTTGTTGTCACTCCTTCTTTTCTTTTTCAGGTCGGAGATCTAGTCTACAAGAGAAATTTTACTCGTAGCCGTTGGGACCAACCTATATATTCCGGTCCTTTTAAAATACAACAGCTCTCCCCCACTGCCGTATTACTTGAAAACCACGGGACATGGATTCATCTTCGAGACTGCTTGCCTTGTCCTTCTGTGTTTCCTACTTCCTCTCCACCCCCATAACAGCATTATGGGCTGACAATGAACTTTTAAAACTGCACAGTACTGCTGCCATGATTGAAAATAAGACTAACTGTTGGGTTTGCTCACATATTCCTACTCACAGCCTCGGTACCCCTATCCTTGGGGTCCCCTTTACATGGACTGATTTTGAAGACAGATATGTGATGGACTTTTCAACTCTTGATCCAGAATTGTCTAAATATAGGGAAATTTCTGGTAAAGGTGATGAAATAATGAAAGCACCCCCAGCTCTTATTTTGGCAGGAATAGTACGTCATCCTTCAGTATGTTTCACTGTTTTTAGTAGGAAAACACGGGTGACCATTAATGGTAAACAAATAAGGATTCCTAAAATCCTTATAGGAGAAACTACATGTAACTCAACCGATTTAAATATTACTCAGGTCCCCACACATTATGAAGCAGCCACCACATATGCACATTGTGTTGATGAAACAAAAGTATCTTCTACTATTGAGCCCTGCCTTTCTTGGGCCAATAAGAGTTTAGAATGGGATTTAGATTATATAGATGGTCCTGCTCACTATAACATAAAATTTTTAACGCTTCAGATAAGAAATCAGGGTTTTCACCGCCCCATGGTGCTTCCTTCAGGGACTTATTACATCTGTGGTAAGAAAGCCTATGCATGGTTGCCCATGGGAGCCAAAGGTAGATGTACTATAGGAAATGTAGTCCCAGCTGTTAGAACTAGAACAGAATTATCTGCTACCTCACTTATTGACACACACTCATCCGCAGTTTTAAACCTTAAGATACAGAAAAGGGAACTCTTTAATGTTAAAGATAAGGCTTGGGCTTTCTTCCCTGCCTGGACAGGTTGGGAATAGAAATGATGGTTCGCCTTAATGAATATGCTTCCCTTCTTGACCGCATGATTAACAACACTGTAATATCGGTCCTTGCAATTAATATAGAACTAGCTCAGATTCGTAAAGTAGCCCTTCAGAATAGAATGGCCCTAGATTATTTGTTAGCAGAACAAGGTGGAGTCTGTGTTTTAGTAGGAGAAGAATGTTGTACCTACATTAATGACTCTGAATCGCTGGTTGAATCTCATATGGCCAAGGTTTTCGAATTGCAAAAACAAGCCAGGGATATTTCTAAAAATGGTTTTAATCCCTTTACATGGTTAGGTAATATTGGTGGATGGTTAAATGATTTCCTTGGAAGTTTCTTTAAACCCATCCTAGTTATTTTAGCTTTGGCCCTTGGCCTGTATCTTGTTGTTAAAGTAATGATATGTGCCATAAGCCGCTGTACCTCCTCCCCAGCTTCTGCTCTACTTTGATTTACATTTATAAGATATAACTTTTCTCAGCCTTATAGGGGAGGTTTGACCAAAAATAAAAAATAAAAAAGTGGGATCTTAGCATTTTTAGCTTTATTTTAGTATTTTTCATTTATTTTCATTTTTAAATTTTTTAAATTTTTAACTTTTATCTTACATTTTTAAATTTAAATTTTTGATTTTTATTTCCATTTTTATCTTAATTTCATGGTATTTTTGAATCTAACTTGAATTTTTACCTTAATGTAATCAGTATTATTTTACAATATCAGTATTATCTTACTCAGGATGATTATTACTATGTCTCATTATCTCTATGCAATGATTTCCTTTTATTATCTCTCTGTAATGCTTTATTTTGCTTTATTTTGAAACCTAAGTTCACTATAATCATATATTTGCTTAAATCTTAGGCTACATGTTATATTCACACAGCTCTTGCTTCATTGTGCGGTTCCAGCGGTTCCTAGCCAAGTTAGTTCCTCAAAAACAGGAAATACCTCTAGCCTCTAGCTTCCTGTTTTCTTTGTTTTCATTCATTTCAGCTTTTCAGCTGCACTTCTGTATTGGTGCTGCCACAACAGTTGAACTGTAACTCACAACAGCATACACCACTGTCCCATTTATAATAGACCTCCCTTGTTCCTGGGGGTCCTCTCAGCACTCTCCCTGTGCCTGTAATTACTAATATGAAACGTCTTTCAACGTTTCAAGAGAGGTAATGTAATTAAAAAATATATCTGGAACGGTCCAATTCCTATGACGGACGAATGGCTAGTGTCAGAGGGTTGATATTTGTCACCCCCGCCCTCTATGACGCCATAACGCTATAGGGCCCAAGGCAGGATGGACTATAAGGGCTAATGGTCTACTGTGGACAATGGTCACTCATATAGCTTATACTAGGCCATACAAACAAAAGATCATCACTCTGTTACTTAAATTCCAGAGTGTCAGCATAACGCCAGCCTGTCTGGTGAGGCCCCTTTTTGCTGAAGTGCTGCTCAAATTACTGGAAATACCACAATGGCCTTGGTTAGCCAATAGCTGATTGCGAGGTTGTGGACCGTTGGAGCTAGGCACAGTATGTTACCACATTCCTTTGATAACATGTAAGACTAAGTAAATCATTTAGACATTAATTGTACAAGGAGGAATCAGACTATGTATGGTATTGGCATACTCCTATTTGTTATCACCCCCATCTATGACATCAAAATGGGTATATAAACTTATGTTATATGGGAGTATCCTTGGAAAGCATTCAGGTACCACCCAGGTGACACACGACTGCTTCCCCAGGCAAAACCTATTGTCTTGTATTTTGGACACAATAAACTACCTCATTGTATTTGAACTTGCACTATTTCGTGGTTTTGCTTTACGTACGAGGTCATAGAGGTACAAATATAACAACAAAATCCATTTCTCAAAAGAGCAAACAGATTTTTTTATATTTAATTTTGAAATCTGACATGGGGCTAGACATATTGTCAATTTCCCAGCTGCCCTTGGTCATGTGACTTCAATATATCAATTTGTATATAACACCGGTTAATCTGATGACTCCTGGAGGGTGAGCGTGGATTCTGATCCTGAGGTCAGTGGAGGGTTTGGATATATTGATCTGTTTCTTGTACAATGGTGTTATTGGATAATAATTCTGTGTAATACCACGTTGTGTGTCTGAAAGCATATATAGTAAGGTGTCTGGTGTTTGTAGGGAGTGAGGATATATAACTCATCCAGGTTAAGAAAAAAATTTCTGTGTATTGTTCTTTATTTGTCTTGGACTCCAGCCAGTCCATGTGAAAAATATATTTAAGCTGTAGTTCTGCCCGTGGTGCATCTGGGCCACAATGCATGTATAAGGTTATTTTTGTATGTCTGGGAAAGGTATTAAAAAACTTTTGTAGCATAGTGAATTATTTGGATAGATAGCATATGATCCACGGATAGACATGGGAATTTCTGTACCAGATTTTCCTTAGTTAATATAGTAGATTTGTCACTGATATCTTTCAATAGTCTCAGATTTTGTTTTTGCCAGTCTAATAATGTTTTGTTGTTTTTCCCTATTGGGGATACAGAAATACTGAGCCATGTAAGGTAGATGGAGTAACCAGGTGTCAGTTTAAATCTGCATGTTACTAAATTCCAAGTTTTATAAGTATCTATAAATAGGGGATGTTCATGCATATCTTGGGGAATATCCTTTAGTGAGGAATGGAGAAGGAAATTAAGGGAGAGACCTCCTGTCAATCATAGGTCAAGTTCTGTTGAAGTATATATGTTTCTGTTATGTATCCAGTCCTGCAAAACGTGATAATGATGCTTCCTTATATTTCTTTGGAAAATTGACCCGCCCAGATCCCTAGTTTGTTGTAACTTAAACAAGCTTATCCTTGGTCATTTTTGTTTCCAGATGAAATTACAGAGCATTCTAGGGAGACCTAGAATTAATTGCATGCTCTAGAAATTATGATATAATTGGTATCACTGAGACCTGGTGGGATGAAACATGTGACTGGATTGTGAATTTAAATGGTTACACCCTTTTTAGGAGGGACAGAGGGATTAAAAAGGGTGGAGGAGTGTGTTTGTATGTAAAGCCTGAATTAAAGCCATGCGCTAAAGAAATAAAAATAGCTGGCACTGGTGAGGGTGTAAAATCACTCTGGGTAGAGATTTCGACTGGGCAAAAGGTATCAAAAAGAATTATCATTGGTGTATGCTATAAACCACCTCGTATAAGTGTCGAGTATGAAGCCCAGCTACTCTTGCAGATACAAGCGGCTTCACAGCTGGGTCAAGTTGTTGCTATGGGTGACTTCAATTATCCAGACATTGACTGGGGTAATGGGGTTGCTAAGACAAAAAAAGCTAGTAGGTTTGTAAATATGCTGAATAACAACTTTTTATTCCAGCTCGTTCAAGAACCTACTAGGAATAACTCTCTTTTGGACCTTGTAATAACTAACAATACTGAACTCATCTCTAACATTTGTGTGGGTGAGCATTTAGGGAATAGTGATCATAACATGGTCTCCTTTGAGATTCTGTTGCAGAAGCAATTCTATAAGGGAGTAACTAAAACACTAAATTTCAGACGTGCAAACTTTGACAGTATAAGGGCATCTCTGCAACATATTAAGTGGGAAATGCTTTTCACAGGGTTAAACACAGAACAAAAATGGGAAGTCTTTAAAAGGCTGCTTAATAAATATACTTGTCAGTATATTCCACTTGTAAGCAAGGAACGTCGTTGCAAAGCAAAACCTTTTTGGTTCAATAGAAGCGTTGGTGTTGAGGTGGGTAAGAAAAGACGTGCTTTTAAGGCTTTCAAGTTAGCTGGTACAGCCGAAACATTTATAAGGTACAAGGAGGCCAATAAATCATGCAAAGAAGCTATAAGGCAAGCTAAAATTGCTATAGAAAAGGATATTGCAGCAAGCAGTAAAAAAAATCCAAAATTATTTTTTAAATATGTCAATAGTAAAAAAATGAAGCAGGAAGGGGTGGGACCCTTACTATCAGAGGGGGGTCAGCTGGTTGATGAAAACAAAATAAAAGCGCAGATTCTGAACTCGTATTTTTCATCTGTCTACACAAATGAAGAACCAGTAAGTGAAGGTTTCCTTCTTAACACTCCCAATTTTAGTAATACAACTAATGATGCATGGTTCACACATGAAGAAATTCAAGAGACTTGAACATGTTAAGATTAACAAAGGTCCAGGGCCAGATGGTATTCATCCCAGGGTAATTAGCGAGCTTAGCTCTGTGATTGCCAAACCTCTTTACTTAATTTTTCAGGATTCATTGAGATCTGGCATAGTGCCGAGAGACTGGCGAATTGCTAATGTGGTGCCTCTATTCAAAAAAGGATCCCGTTCTCAGCCTCAAAACTATAGGCCAGTTAGTCTGACGTCAGTATTAGGAAAGCTTTTCGAAGGGTTAATAAAGGATAAGATACTGGACTTCATAGCAAATCATAATACTATGAGTTTGTGCCAGCATGGTTTTACGCGTAATAGATCTTGCCAGACTAACTTAATTTCTTTTTACGAGAATGTAAGTAGAGACCTTGATTCTGGGATGGCAGTGGATGTGATTTACTTAGACTTTGCTAAAGCATTTGATACAGTGCCACACAAAAGGTTACTGGTTAAATTAAGGAATGTTGGCCTGGAACATAGTATTTGTACCTGGATAAAGAACTGGCTAAAAGATAGACTACAAAGAGTGGTGGTAAATGGAACATTTTCTAATTGGACCAGTGTTGTTAGTGGAGTACCGCAGGGCTCTGTACTAGGTCCCTTGCTTTTCAACTTGTTTATTAATGACCTGGAGGTGGGCATTGAAAGTACGGTTTCTATTTTTGCAGATGATACTAAATTGTGCAGAACTATAGGTTCCATGCAGGATGCTGCCACTTTGCAAAGTGATCTGTCTAAACTGGAAAACTGGGCAGCAAACTGGAAAATGAGGTTCAACGTTGATAAATGCAAGGTTATGCACTTTGGCAAAAATAATATAAATGCAAGTTATACACTAAATGGCAATGTGTTGGGAGTTTCCGTAAATGAAAAGGATCTAGGGGTCTTTGTAGATAACACGTTGTCTAATTCTGGGCAGTGTCATTCTGTGACTACTAAAGCAAATAAAGTTCTGTCCTGCATAAAAAAGGGCATTAACTCAAGGGATGAAAACATAATTATGCCTCTTTATAGGTCCCTGGTGAGGCCTCATCTGGAGTATGCAGTTCAGTTTTGGACTCCAGTCCTTAAGAGGGATATAAATGAGCTGGAGAGAGTGCAGAGACGTGCAACTAAATTGGTTAGAGGGACGGAAGACTTAAATTATGAGGGTAGACTGTCAAGGTTGGGGTTGTTTTCTCTGGAAAAAAGGCGCTTGCGAGGGGACATGATTACACTTTACAAGTACATTAGAGGACATTATAGACAAATGGCAGGGGACCTTTTTACCCATAAAGTGGATCACCGTACCAGAGGCCACCCCTTTAGACTAGAAGAAAAGAACTTTCATTTGAAGCAATGTAGAGGGTTCTTCACAGTCAGGACAGTGAGGTTGTGGAATGCACTGCCGGGTGATGTTGTGATGGCTGATTCAGTTAATGCCTTTAAGAATGGCTTGGATGATTTTTTGGACAGACATAATATCAAAGGCTATTGTGATACTAAACTCTATAGTTAGTATAGGTATGGGTATATAGAATTTTAATTAAAAGTAGGGAGGGGTGTGTGTATGGATGCTGGGTTTTCATTTGGAGGGGTTGAACTTGATGGACTTTGTCTTTTTTCAACCCAATTTAACTATGTAACTATGTAACTATGTAACTATGTAAGTAGTCTTTTATTGTCTGCAGGTTTTATACTATAAGGCAGCATCTGCAATTGATAGAGTAATTTGGGGAATAAAATAATTTTTATTATATGAATTCTGCCCAGAAAAGTTAAATTTAGTGTTTCCCATTTTTTGAGTTCTTGCTGTATGTTATCTATTGTATGGTGAATATTATATATTATATATTTCCGTATGTTTTTTTGGCAATTTAATTCCCAGATATGTTATATAAGATTGAGCTATCCTAAAAGGAGAATTGGTGTTTCTATTTGTTTTCCCCCGGTCTCCAAGTTCCAATGCTTCTGATTTATTCAGATTTATTCGAAAACCTGCAAATGTGCTGAATAGCTGGATAGTTTCTAATATTGTTGGCATTTCTGTTTGGGGGTGATTGATGAATAGTAAAATATCATCAGCAAAAGCTGTGATATTGTGTCTTGTATGTCCGAGGGGGATGCCTGCAAAGGTCTTATTTAGGAGGAGATGTTTTATTAGGGAGTCTAACACAATGTTAAATAATAAGGGGGATAGGGGCAGCCCTGTCTAGTCCCTTGTTGGATTTCAAAGGTCTCTGAATTGTAACCATTAACTGTAAGGAAAGTTGGAGGTGAATCGTATAGAGCTTTGAAGAGGTTAAGCATGTGTATTCCAAAATGTTAGAATTTTAAAAGTCGTTGTATATGTATATGTGAGATTCTATCAAAGGCTTTATCTGCACCTAAGTTTATTAATAGTCTTGTCTTCTTTTTTCTAGATTATAGTGGTAGATTGCTGCTATGGCTTTCCTAATCGCTTGAACTGGATGTCTATTCTGGAGGAACCCCATCTGATTAGTGGTAGTATGGAAGGGAGAATTCTTAGTAACCTGTTTGCCATTATTTTTGTCATAAGTTTTAAGTCCTGATTTAGTAGGGATATTGGTCTGTATGAAGATGGTTCTGTAGGGTCTCTACCTTCTTTATTCAGTAAAATAATTCTGGCATTGGCCGCCTTATCCCATAATGAGTTGCCTTGTAGAACATCATTATATAGGGATGTTAACAATGGGGTCGTTTCTGTAAGTAGTAGTTTATAAAAATCCCCCCCCCCAATCATCTGGATTTGCCATTTTTTTACATTTAGTAATGGTCATTGAGACTTCTATTTCTGTTATAGGTGCATTGAGGATTTCCCTATCCTGGACTGACAGTGATCTTATTCAAGTGGGCTTCTTGTAAAAATTTGAGACCATTCTCTGGGGAATCAGGAGCTTGTTGGTAAAGTGCCTTGAAATAAGCTGTCATCATTGTAGCAATATCTGATGTGTCATGCGCCCAACCTGCAAGTGTTTTAAGTTTCTGAATAAAAGTGTTTGATTGCTGTCTTTTGACTATGTTTGCTAATAATTTCCCTGATTTGTTCCCCCAGCGATAGTATCTGTTTGTGACTCAATTTATTTTGCATTTGCTCCGTCAATAAGAGCCTTCGTTTCTGTGTATTTTTTTTTCGCTGTCAAGGAATTGGTAATTTTAAATAATTTAAATGAGTAAGTTCTTTTTGCAGTAACCGATACCTTTCATCAAATGACCTCTTCCGCTTAATCAGGTATGATATTATGTGACCTCATAGTAATGGTTTGGTAGCAGCCCATAGTAAAAATTATTCCTCCCAATGTGCTTGATTATCATCAATATAGTTAGCCCAATTTTATTTAAAATATATTCTGAAGTCTTCATTATGGTATAGGTATGTTGGAAAGCTCCAATTATGAGAGTAGGGTTGTGGATTGGACAATCTTAGCACCAATCTCATGGGGGCATGATCTGAGATGTCTATGTTACCTATACTGGTGTCTTTTATTGAAGCTAAGTGGTTAGTAGAAATCTATTCTAGAATGAGAGTTGTGAACTACAGAATAGAAGGTATAATCTCTAGTGTCCGGATATAGGTATCTGTAAACATCTTGTAGTTGGAGGTGGTTGCAGAGGGAATGCAGTAGTGTAATCCTTCTCAGTGTGTGTGTGGATGATGTACCTGATTTATCCATTTATATATCACTCACCATGTTCATGTCACCACCCAGGATCAGTTTCGATGCCCCCTAAGAGTCCAGCCGCTGAAGTAAGTCTCCTGCAAAAAGGCTATGTGTACGTTTTCTCGTTTAAATTGGTCTAATACTTTACGACTCTTAATGGGATTATTTAAGGCTCCAATATTCCATGTGAAGATTTTAATATTGTTGAGGGATTTATCAGGTGTAGAATCTATACTATCATATATGGAAGACATGCTGATTAACCTATACCCTTTTTAAGGGAAGCATATGTCTCGATTCTGATAGCGTGTCCAGTCTGGCTGTCCCAGCGAGCAGGCCAGGTTCCGGGATGGCTTAAAGTTGTGGGGAAATATAATTTGTCTAGGAAGAATGTAACCTCCAAATACCACAATACAACATGATAAACTGAACAATTTACGTACCGTAACTCAAAATTTTGTGGCAGCATTCTCAGCTGTCACTGTTATACCACAACCGTGGTCTCGCTATGTGTTAGACAGTGAATAAAAGTACTGTATATCAATTAAACCAAGTAAGATATAATTATTTCAACTGTGCCTTTAGAATAGTTAGCAATTCAAGAAAAAAAAATGTTTTCCTTTTTTCCTCACTCTCTCCCTATTTTTTCCCTTTTTTTCCTTCTCTGTGCTTAAAATTGGTATAGTATATTAAGCCATTCATCTACTTTATCCAGTCCAGGACCAATGAACCATTATATGTTTGCCCATTTGAAAAACCATCTGTCTGTTATGGATCAAACCTCTGCAACTGTAGGCAACGTATCTAGTTGATTTTATTGCTCTGGCTTTAGTGGTTTGACTCTTGGTGAGCAAATTTGTATCACTAAGATAAAGCTCAGCCAAAGCTAGTCATTTGGTTTGAAATGTTAATAAGGCAAGGGTGTCCATAGTTAGGTGATGCAGTAGGTAACCATCAATCAGATTTTATGTGTGGGTTGATCTCTTTTCTAGATATGAAAATCAGCCCTCCTGGGTATCCTGATGGATTTTAACATATTCCAACGCTTTATTCAGATCCTCAAAAAATTGTGGTTTGCCATCTATTTTATTGAGGATCTTTAGTTTTGCCAGGTAAAGTAACCTCCAATTCTTTTATAGAGGCTAATTTTTGGTCTACCAAGGGCCCGAGGACATGGGCCAAATCCTCTGCAGTGGATGATTGGCTACTATCCTGGGAGTGTTGTGGTTCTGCTGATTTTTTTATATTTTTTAGTTTGGATCTAATTTGTTCTTTGTGGCATGTTTGTAGTGTGGCCCAGATATTTTTCCATGACCAAAGGTAGAGTGGAGGATAGGGTAGGCTATATATGACAAATTCAGAACTTTTACTCTATGTTTAAGTCACAAGTTTAGCTTTGCAGCAGTGGTGAGCCGTTAAGTGGACCCAGATTGTTTGTAAGGCGAGTCCACAGGTGTGTGGTGTGAAAGCTTTACATATTCTCTGCTGTACATGAAAGAGTTAACAGTCTTTTACTCATCAGAGTACTCTTTCCCACCAATAGGTTGCTTCCCAACCATTAGGTATAATTTACAGGTTGCAATAATGGCCTTTCTATCAAACAGCGTGCAGGTATTGCGCAAATTGGCCTGTCACTCATGTATGCTGTTTGGGTTATAACCGTTCTCATACACTTCACCTCCCCTGGGAATTGGGTCACTTTAGATGTAACCGCTTTGTATTCTTCCATTGATCATGAAAAAGGGATTTTGGCCATTTCTTTTTGGCTTAAACAATCCAATCTTTATGGTGACTTGCAGAACGAATTTTTGACACAAGCATTGGAATATTTGCTTAACTCCAATTATTTCATGTTCAATTCCATCTTTTACTTACAGAAGCGGGGGGCGGCTATGGGGGCGCGGTTCGCACCTTCTTACGCCAATCTCTTTATGGGCCTATGGGAACGTATGCATATCTATGATTTTAAAAACCCCTTTCGTATGCATATCGTCAAATATTTCAGGTATATTGACGATCTTATCCTGATATGGGATGGAGCCCCCAGTACTGTGAAGGATTTTGTTACTTATTGTAATGATACAGGTTGGGGCATCAAGTTTACTATGGAGATGGATACGGTGTCAATCCCCTTTTTGGATATCACTTTTACGGTTAGAGAAAATAATGTCTACACTGAGTTATACCGTAAACCCATCACTAGGAATACCCTTCTTCATGCAAAGAGTAGTCATCCAAAACATGTGATCAGAGGAATACCCACTGGACAGTTTTTGCGCCTGCGACGTATTTGCACAACATGGGACTCCTTTAATAAGGAGGCCATGTCCCTTTGGGATCGTTTCCTGGAAAGGGGTTATGCTGAAGCGAACATCAAAAAAGCGTATGATATAGCGGTTGGTGCTAATCGTGCCGATTTATTGAGTAATACAAATAAATATAAGGATAAAAGTATAAATAATAAAAACAATAACAACAAAAATGTTAACTCACATTATAAAAAAGGACAGAATATTGCCTTCCCTGATGGATTCGGATGCCCTCGTGTGATTACAACTTTCACATCCGACACCCCGCGTCTCCAAAAAATCATACGTAAGTATTGGCATGTCTTGAAACAAGATCCAGTATTGAAAAAATCTTTATCTGCTCAACCAGGCTTTATTTTCAGGAAAGGTAAAAGCCTAGGTTCACAACTATCACCTAGTCTATTCACAGAGACCAAGAATGTCCCCAATTCCAATTGGTTAAGTGTTAAAGGATGCTATAGGTGTGGGAGACCGAGATGCAACTCATGTAGCATTATGAAACCCTCCAAGGAATTTATTTCCAGGACAGGTACCCGGCCTTATAAAATCAATTTTTTCGCGAATTGTGGCACCAAGTATGTGATTTACTTGATCACTTGCAGATGCGGTGCACAATACGTTGGTAAAACTATTAGACCGGTTAGAAAGCGAATTTCTGAGCATGTACGATGCGTTTCCAAATGTGATAGAAACTCAGCAGTGGCGAAACATATATTGGAAAAACATGACGGGAATATATGTATCTCATTTCAAATCATCGATTTAATAAACCCGGGTGTCAGAAAGGGAGATATGGAAAAATTACTTCTTAAGAGAGAGGCTTTTTGGATCCACACTCTCGATACGATCATGCCCAATGGCCTGAATAGGGAGTGGGAGGTGAGCCTGTTTGTAGACTGATTTGATCTTTCAGCTATCCAATACACATTTGCCCTCTCTCTCATGGTCGAGATTGTATTTAGAACAGGTGTTGAGGTACGATGCTCTAATTATTTTATTATTTTCTAAATTATAGATTTACATTATTATCTAATTATTCTATTGAATTTATTATTCTTTAGACATCATACCTCCACGCCTTTACTATCTCTCTCAATACTGCGTCATGCCAAGTTTATAATAACAGTATACTAAATATTATTGTACATCTAGGGCCTTACATATAAGTAGGTATATATATTTATATTTATATTTAATGTTTATTCCTTAAATGTCCACACTTTTTGGAGCACAAGCGTGTTTCCAATTTGAAAGGCCCATATATCTGATATTTATAATTCTTCTTTGCTATGAGCGAGTAGTGACTGTGATTTTAAGTGTTTATATGTAGCCTTTAATTATAAGATTGTTCTATATTAATATAAATACAATATATTTGTTACACATTAACAATTCCCTAACCTAACAGTAGGGGGGAAGCTGCATATATATTGGCTTTGGCAGAAGGCGCATTGGCTTCTTGAGGAAGTGACCAGTTTTGCGTCACGAAACGCGTCAAGCCATGCTCTCACCCTGCCTGTAACTCATGTCTGTGTGCTTACATGTTTTTATGCCACATTTTGAATAAATTTTGACTTTTTATCTTCCGTACATATGGATTCCCTGTTTACGGCAGTCAATGTGCCTGTTTGCTTTGTTCCTTGAAGTACCACGTGACTGGAGTGGAACGGCTGCCTAGCGGATGCTACAGGGTCACCACCCCGAATTTTCCCTAAGACCTCTCCTCTCGGTGTATTCTACCTGGGAATTGGGCCCAACCTTGATATTCTTTGTAGTCAAAGTATTAACAGCGTGTGCTATGGCCGTTCCCTTTTCAAGTGTTTTGTACTGAACGGTCTCAGGTATGCTGTGAGCATTTAGTTTTGTAACCGCTCAGTCCCAGGAGAAAGCCAGAGTAATGGCGTCTCTAGTGGGTGGACCTTCATGGTTGCACAGTTTAGCCCGCCGTGTACAGTATACCCCATTGGGGAGCCAGAGCCTACCTGGAATGGTTGCTCTCCCGTGACCAGACTTACAGTTGTGAAGACGGATCGTCTTATAGCTTCTAGCATGGTAAGCTGTCTTTCCATCTGTGTTGCGCACTTAAGTTACTGGTCCGGGTCCGCGAGGTGGATGTGTCAGCAGGGACTTCCAGGGTTGCAAAGCTGAGGGGGAGCTGATTTGTGATTTTTTATCTTCTCACCTCAGTTTATCCTCAGTTTCTGTATGTTTTAGCCGCGATCAGCCGAGGTTATCAGTATGTTTGGGGCATAATCGCCGAGGAGCTGTTACTAAAAAGTGGCCATCTCTTGGGCTCGCCCACCGGAAGTCCCTATTTATATTTTTTAGTTGTAATATTGGTGTATATGCAGCCATTTCAGGTCTTTGTGCATAGCCATGTGCTTTCAGAAGGAGCCAGCACTTCACAATGAAAATGCTATTGTTTCTCCTACGCAATGTAACTGAAGGAGTCGCAAATTGGGTTAAGCTGGCCACAGACGCAAAGATCCGATCGTACGAATCAACGTACAATCGGACTTCCCCATCTCCCGACCTGCCACTAACCATTCCGATCATATAAATTACAAAAGAACAGAGCTGCCCCTGACAGCAATTGTACGAAAGTTATGTCGGACCAAAGCTAATGTCCCTCTGAAAATGGTACGATCGGCAATACATGCAGAGATATTACCCGCAGCCGACAGAAATCTTTTAACCAAACAACCGATCTCTGCTGGACGAAAAATGTCAGTACTCTCTACACACGGTCCAAAAAACGTACGAATCCTCGAATTCATATTATCAGATCTTTGCGTCTATGGCCAGCGTTAGCCAGACATGGATTTTTATTATTGAGGTGTATTCTCATATCTACCATTCTCATATCTAACATTAAGCACGGGAACATTTTTGGCAGTGAAGATATCCGAGAATTATTATCTATAGATATATTGGATCTAACTGCCAATGACTCCTAACTGCATGAAGAGAGAATGAAGAGAAACAGATGCTGAGGTTGGGATAGAGAACATAAACTTGATTATTTCAGAAATGGTACAGAATTTTCATTTGATTGTATTTACAACGTTTCTTATTTCTGTATGAGGAATCTTATATTAGATTTCCATTTCTGCAATAGTTCCCCTTTAAACTTTTGGAAAAATGGTTGGAAACAAAAAATTGAACATAGAAAGCAATTGAAAACAGTCTTTACCTGTATATCTTGTGAACAATCTGATTACAACTGAAAAAAGTGTTTGGAAGGTGAACAACCCCTTTAATAGTATTGATAACTTCTTCAGCTGTTTATTAAGGTCCTCAAATTGTTTTATTGGAATTTTGGGACTCGTAGAGGCAGATTTATTAGGTAAAAAATCTATTTTTCATGTTAAAAAAACTAAAATATTTAGAGTTTTTAAAAAACACAATTTTTCAAGATTTATCATACCCCGACCCTGGAAATAGCGTGAACCCTAAAATACACCATGTAAAATCTGTCCAAGTCATATAGGAGTCAATGAGGTCCCTTGAACCATTTGAAGGATGTTAATAGCCTTCTAGTGATTCCAGTTTATTTCCACCAAAAACTCAATTAATTCGAGTTTTGGGGTTGTTAACCCTGAACTTGCTGAATTTAGTTTTTTCCATGAGTTTTTTCTTAAATTAGAAACCATTCGAGTTGTGAGTTCATTCGAGTTATAAAAAACGCTAGAATTCAACTTTGATAATTAGCCCCCTTATTGTTCAGCTTGCTAGATTGAGCGTTCATATAAGAAGCAAATAAGTTGTCCTCTTTTAAATTAACTTTTAGTATGATATAGACATTGATATTCTGAGATAATTTGCAACTTGTTTTCATTTTCTTTAATATAGAACTCTGAATTATGTACCTGGATTTAATGATTTTCTGCATTTTACATGTTTGTTTGTGGTCCTGCCAGTCTCAATGCATTCCCATGGGTGCTATTCCCGGAATTTATATTTTGTTTTCCTGGCTTTTACAACACTATAATAGACTTGTCTTGTCAACCACTGTATTTTTACAAAATAAGCCTTTTACTTATGTGGAAATGTGGAAACAGTTGGAAGTGGTAGTGGTTAAACCAGGGGAGTAACTACAGAGGAAGCAGACCCTGCGGCTGCAGGGGGCCCAGGAGGTACAGGGGGCCCCATGAGGCTCTTATTGATGAGCAATTTCAACATATATTGGTAAAACAGGACAGACACTGGATATGTTGGGGGCCCTAAAATTAATTTGCTGTAGGGCCCAGCAACATCTAGTTACACCACTGGGTTAAAATGTACTGGAGAAGGAGGCCATCAGGGCAGGAGACCTTACAGTCAGAAGTGGGGAGCTTTGCTTGGGAAGGAGAAAGTTTATCAGAGCACAATCACATGAACTGAGCAGGGTCGGACTGGAAGTTGTGGGGCCCACCGGGGCTAATGCCCCAGGGCCCCCCTTCGGCCGCCGCTGCCGCTCCAGAGTGCTTCAGGGGACTAGTGCACATGCGCGCGGTGCCGCGTTTGTGCGCACGCGCGCAGCGCTACCTTTTTGCGCATGTGCAGATATTTTACTCTACCACGACCCCGAACAAAGTGGGGTCGCGCTGCCCCACTAAGTAGCGGATCTGGGCCGGCGGGGCCCACAAGAGCCCGGGGCCCACCGGGGTTTTTCCCGGTGTCCCGCCGGCCCAGTCCGACACTGGAACTGAGGGTTCCTGGGAAACTGACATGTCTAGCCCTATGCCACAGTTCAAAATGAAATATGAAAAAATCTGTTTGCTCTTTTAAAAAACTTATTTCAGTGCAGAAATCTGCTGGAGCAGCACTATTAACGGGTATGTTTAAAAAAAAACAAAAAAAAAAACAAGACACTTTGTAGTACCCTGCTTACAAAATGTCACTGTTAACGATGCCAAGAAAAATTAAGCAAATCACAAGCAAAAACAAAACTGCTTAACCATATGCTAAGCTAACTGATCAGACTATGTCCCATTTGTACAAAATGTGCTTATTACCCGTCCACCTTCCTTATCTGCCATAGGCATTGTGGAAAGGGCAAAGCTGTGGAGCTTTCTCAAAGACCTTTGAGAAAGCACCACAGTATGAGGAGCAAAGCATGTTTCAGGCTTGTCCTGTAGTTTTTAACAATATGCAGGTTCATGGATACAAAACTCTCTGGGGGTCATTTGTAAAGTTTGCACAGCACATATTTATTTGCAAATGGCTGTACTGAATGTGTTTTTTCCAGAACGCTGAAATAATGCACTGCTGTGCCCCGTTTTTTGTGAATTTGCATTGCGCAAAAATATTCGCAAATGGTTTGCAAATCTGAGACTGCGTGAGGTTGTTGTGTGTGAAAATAGCACTGATAGTAATTTAAGTTTGCAAACTGAAAAAACAGTTTTGCAAATATTTTCTCCACCACCTGACATAATTCAAACACAGAGTGTATTCATAAATATTTGCAATTTGCAATTATACTATATTTAAAAAGCACTTATGGACATTAACAGTGTGAATAAAAAGTAAAATTGTATTTTAAGGCAGCATCTTTTGGAAAGCATTTAAGGTGTAGATACAGCTTTCTTTGCCATTTACTTAGACCATGGAAATTTACATTTATCTTATAATCACAATGGTTTTTAAAGAAGACCCTTATGACTGGCTTCCAAGCTTCCCATAACTCAATGATTTTCATGGTGATCTTTATTTTCATTCAATATTAAATATCACCTATCCTGTAACATTAACAAATTCAGGGTTATTATAAGCATACTAGGGAAGGACCTAGTAATATATTTTTTGGGGGCTGCTGAGCTAGTAATCTATATGGAAGCTGGAGCATGATCTGAAAGATCAATATTCCCAATGTCAGTTTTTATTATTTAATATCTTATTTTTCAAAGTCAATATATATAGTCAGTTCTAGTTGCGATATTGTGAAGAGAAAAGAAAAATGTAAAATCTTTCTCAGCTGGATGAAAAATTATTCAAGTGTCATTAAGACTAGACAACTTAATAAAATAATGTAATAGTTTAGATTTTTTGAGATTGTCATTACATTTCCAGTCAGTTCTGTTTAGATACCAGATATGTCATTCATTTGGGTATTCTACATTTGTATAGGGAAGTGAGGACATTTTTTGTTCAAGTCAGGTAAAAGTCATATTTTTCAAATACAAAAAACTATAAATCTGTCCTGCTCATCTTTGACTGACTTTAAAATCAATGTTTACAATTTGCGATGGAACAAAATAGCTAGACTACATATTTATGTGTATGTATATATTTTATTTTTAGCTTTAAGGTATGTCTCCTGTAAAAAAAAGCTGTCACTTTAAGTCTTTGAAAAAACGCTCTCTCTTTATATGACCATTATTATTATTTAGACCGTTTATATACCATGGAACTGGCAGGTGATATTTTATGTTGGAATTATAGCAGAAAAGATGAGGGCAGACTGGAGTTCAATTAACTACATCTACTAGGCAAAAATGTATAATCGTGAACTATATCATTCAAGTAATAAACATTCTGCAACTTAGTCTGCTTATAGTACAATTAGATTGCAGAAGACTACAATTTTTCCTTGAGAATAAACGGCTTTAAACTCTCAATGAGAAGCACCAATTTCAGGGTAGTGAAAGGATAATATAAGATCAATTATATATCGTAAATCATCTTCACTAGACTGTGACAGATTTGTCTTTCTTAGAGGCTGTTGAGATCTATACCTAGACTCTAGATTATTTATAATCATTGGAACTTTTAGATTGATGAAATCATTCATATTTTGACACTATGTTCCTTTGACTGAGAGTCACTTTTATTATCGCTAATTTCATTTTAAGAAGTTTGAGTTGTATCCTTTTTTCTACATAATCAATGAAGATAGATGCCTCTTTTGGGTCACTGAAGTTTATAGCCCCCGAGGGCAAGAATATTTTGAGTCTGGCTTGATACATCAGAGAAAAGTTAATATCATCATCATTTATTTATATAGCGCTGTCAAGATACGCAGTGCTTTACTACAGTTATAGCAAACAGGACATAAATGGTGGATAACAAACAAGGATTACGAAGTACAATAGGGTTAGAAGGACCTAGAGATTAGAGTTTACAAACTAAAGGTTAGGGTACAATTGATACATTAGGATTATATAAACACTTTGTCATTTTTGATACAGCAATGATTAATTAAGGTACATCGAATAGGCCTCTTTAAATAGTTGGGTCTTTAAGGAGCGCTTGAAAGTTTGGAAAGAAGGAGAAAGTCTGACAGCTCGAGGCAGAGAGTTCCAGAGAAAAGCAGAAGCCTGAGAGAAGTCTTGTAGACGAGAATGGGCAGAAGTGATCAGAGGAGAAGTGAGGCAAGATCAGAAGCAGAGCGAAGGTTTCGTGAAGGAGTGTATTTGGAGATTAGAGATGAAATATAGGGAGGGGATTATTAAGGGCCTTGAATGTGAGTGTAAGTAATTTGAATTTGATTCTAGAAGAGATTGGGAGCCAGTGAAGGGACATGCATATGGGAGCAGCTGATGTTGAGCGCCAAACTAGATGAATGAGTCTAGCGGCCGCGTTTAGAACAGATTGGAGTTGTGAAAGGTGACTTGTTGGAATACCTGTGAGGAGTAAGTTGCAGTAATCAAGGCGGGAGATGATGAGAGACATCTATTGTCTGCCACATCCAATGCTGTTTTGGCACCTCTCCCTGGAAGGTATAATAACACATCAAAGCTCCAATTTTGTGTAGCGCTATAGTAAACTGACTTGTGCTAGGGCCGTTTACTCTACTTTCCTTGGTGGGCTGAGGCCACCGATGAGCTCTCTTTCTCAGGGGTAAACCCTCGCAGCGGGGTGGAGGCAAGGGTGTAGTTTAACTGTAACCTGATGTGATAGCACAATGATGGGCGCCAGTAGTTCTTTAACAGTTGAACCAAGAACAGTATTTATTGAACAATAGCACATAGATCATTTAGCATATTGATCCACAATGGAGTATAGAACATACACAGCAGCATAAAGGAAGCATATACTCACAGCACGTATAGGCTGAATCCCCACAGGCTAGGGAATATACAGCAGAGAGTAAGTTGACAGCATGTGATGGGTATTGCCCGGTTTTCAGGATATCTTCCAGTGGCAGACATGGGGAACTCCTGACATCCCTATCTCAACACTTGGTTCCTTACTCTGGGTCAGTTATACCCTGGGATCTTAATCCCTCTAATCTCCTCGGCGGAGCCTTGAGCTGCTCAACTAATTAACCTCTCTATCACTCCTAGAGCGATCTATAAAACGAGTATAGCTGTCTAATTACTAGGGCCAAGGCACCTAGGGTCAGCATCACCCATTCCCTTCCAGCCTGCTTGGTTGGGCTAAAGCAATGGACCCAGAGCACATGGTTCCTAAACCTTTTATACTCTGGCACAGTGCCACTAGTGTACACTGTGTGAATTGCAGGGGTTACATAATCACAAGGTCCCCATAAGGACCCACTGAGGTGTCCATATTACTAGGGATGTGCCTGTCTGTAAAGTGTAAGGGTGTCTAAGATTTTCACATATCTACATTCTCCCCCTGGTGAATTCCTTCCGTCCCGGCAAGGAACCTTTCAAAGAGCAAATACTGAAAATATAGCAGTTAAGGCAAGAAACCTTTTCAGACCAAAAATACATTGCACTTAGCTATATGTATTGCATTTCTATACCATTACCTTATAACCTCTTCGGGGTAACTCTCCTGAGTAACCCAGGTACAATGGCATAGCTGAAAAGAAACATATTAATAGCAACAGTTTCATTCATGGGCAGGTAAACTTTGTCAGTAAACACCTGCAAAAGAAGGTACAAGTTAGAAATACTGCATTTCAAACACATCAGTATTCTAGTCCATCAAATAGTCGAATCCCACTGTCCTTTTTTCAAATGCACTTAGGAGGGTAAAAGGGAAAAATTGGAGGAACCTACCAACGGGCAGGTGTTAACTAAACAGTCCTTGGACCTAACTCCAAGAGGAGTAAAAGAAGAAAAATCCTTCCCTGAAGAAAGTTCAATCACTTTGGAGGGACAGGAAAAATGTAACCAGACACACTCCCAATGGAGCATCATCAGTGGAAAAACAAACCACCACCCACCAGTAAACTCAGATCATATGAAGAAACCTGGCCTTGGTGTCTTCGTAAGGGATGTAGTACTTGGGATGGGGTTTGTCCACCCATTGTCCATCTCCCAAATAGACTTCTAGGTTGAAATACTTGGTGGGGTTGTACTTTCCACAAGGTAGGTATTGCCAATCTTGCTCACGCCTCACCTTGTCGGGGTTTGTGAGGCAACTGTGGTGCATCTTCTCCTTCCGTAGGATCTCGTCGATCAGCCAATTCTCATAAGATGCAGCCACCTTTTCGTACACCCACAGAGGAGCATAGGGCATGAAGTAACCCCAGGTTCGATGGACATGGAAGTTGATTACTCTCTGCACTCTGGAGACAGAAGTAAACACATTCGGATCTGCCCGTCCTGGCAGCACCCAGAAATCTTTTTCCTCCTCAGGGCCTATGATAGGAGGAGCAATGAAGCTGCGAGGCACTTCTGTAGGAGGACCTGGACCATGCTCAGCTTCTGGAGTCTCCTCATATTCTTCCCATCCTGGAACAGGTCCTAAGGGATTGTCATCCTTAGGCTTGGGGATAGCAGCCAGCAAATTCTTTTCCCTCTCCAGGGATATCTTTCCCCACTCATAGTGGTACAGCTCAGCCATCTGCGTGCTCTCTCCTGGCTCGCTAGGAGTTTGAGGCACAATCACTTTGGGGCATACAGGATTGGTTGGCTCACTCACCACAGACCTTTTACTTTAGCACCGAATCTGTGCAGGAACTTCCAGTATGGATTCATCAGCACTGTTCACACTTGATGACATCAACTTATCCAGTAGATCCTCATCATCCTCCAATATTGGAGGGTCTCGAATGGAAGGTGCTATGGGTGCAATCGGCCCCAATCGGTTAAAGGAAAACTTTCTCCAGTCCACGTCATGGCCTATGACTGGAGTTGGAGTAGGAACAGCAAGAGCTGTATAGATAGTGACAGTCAAATCCCCACAAGGCTTCGAATCACTGAGCAACACTCTGCGGGATGAAGTCTTTGACTCAGAAGAATTAGACCTCACATGAGGAGCGGCAGCTCCTGGAACAACCATAGGAGTTTTGGAAACTTGAGATTCAACCAGCGGGTTCTCTGTTCCAGAATTAGAAACATGCTGCAAGTATTCCTCCTCCGAGGATATAGAAACAGCGTCAGGCCTGCAAGCCACATCAACTTCAGGTGCATGCCACGCCCTTTCCAGACAGTCTTCTGGTAGCGGTTCTGGTACAGGCACACAACAAATGGGGGCCCCTATAGCAGAAGGGGTACACACTTCTCCCCCTGGTGCATCCAACACTGCGGTATACACAACCAAAGGTGTGGGCATCATGGCCATCAAAACATCACACAAGCCCTCAGGCTTCAACGGAGGGGTAGTGGAGCACACATCTGCCGTCCAGCCAGACGGAGTGTTTTCACTGACCGCAGCCGCGGTCACGGGCACATTTCCCTCAAGCGGAACCACTTCGATTAGGGAGGCACAATCTGAATTCAGCGAAGACTCACTAGGTGACTTATCTAGTACGGCTTCGGGTACGGGTACAAAGGCCGGCTCTAGCGCGGGCTCTGGGACCTTCTCTGGGACACCCCCGGGGCCTCCTCTATCTCTTGGTAGACAAGAATAGTTTTGCCGCTCACCTTGTCCCGTATCTTCTCCACCAATGGAGGTTGATCAGCCCGGTTGAATGGTCCCATCCATAAGCGGGCCTCGCATTGCGAACACACGCCATCCGGGTCCTCCAAGGCGTTGGGCGCTTCCATATCACACACGCCACAGGACGGAATCATCATTCCCCTTTCGCTCGGGGTAAAGGTACCCTGATACACATACTGCCGCTCGGGCTCCACCCGGGTAGTATCACAGGGCAAAGGCCCCATAGTAGGCTCCGGAACCTCCGGTTCAATAACAAATTCAGCCGCAGGCTCAACAACCGGTTCGGCAACGCACTCAGCAATTGGTTTGTCCACACACCTATCTGACTCAGCCGAGTCTAACAGCATGGAAACCAAACTCAATATGGCAGCGGTACTATCCTCCAGGGTGGGACGTCGCGCCATAGCTTGGGTAACACCCCCTTGAGATAATCTGGTACGCCCTTTTCTACTTTTTCGCGCGTTTCCCTTCTTAACCCATGCAGGGCGCCCTGGAGGATAGTACCGCTGCCATATTGAGTTTGGTTTCCATGCTGTTAGACTCGGCTGAGTCAGATACAGTAGGTGTGTGGTTGGCTCTGGAGGTTGCGCAACACAAAATTCCTTCACAGCAACTTTTCCTACACGAGGTGGTATAGGTGACGGTGAAGGTGGTGGTGTCGCAGGGCAACTGTCCACCAATGGTTCTGTTCCCAGGGCCAAACAAACAGGTTCCTCAGCTAGCAAAAAGTCATTAAAGTCTATGGCATCAGCAGCTAGGAATGGATTTAGCCCAGGGGTAGACATTTTAATTTCAGCGTACTCTGAGTCCTTGATGCTACAGCCCTTGTTCTCTTCCCATAGGCTGAAGCTATAGTAAGATCATCGGATCCTCACACTCAGAGGTCAAATTAAGCAATGATAGAGGAGGGGGACTGCATACAGGCTGGGCAGACTTAGGCAGGCTCTGATACCGGCACGGACACCCCTCTGCAGAGAATCCCATAGGGTACACCTTGGAAGGCCATGTATCACTGCTAGGTTCGGCAGGGACCCAATACAAGACCCGGACAAATCCTCTCTCATCAGACGGTTCTTGTGCAACATATTCAAAAGCATTAAATATGGGGTTGCTCCTTAAGGAATGATTCACAACATCTATAGGGCACCCCTCTGGGACATTATCCACTACAAACGTGTAGCCAGGATCCGCTCCCATTTCTAAGGACCAGTCCCACAAGGCTGCTTCAGACAGGGGAGCCATTATGCTTTTGCTGTGACCAAACTACGTGAGGGATACACGCTCACACTATAATCAGTAGGCACACCGCTCGGGGAATAAGAACTACAGACTTTCCCCGCCTAGGTGCCTTTTTCCTACTGAGTCCGCACACGCAGTGCCTGTCACACTAGGCCGTGTGTGATGTTACAGTTAAACCCTTTTCGAGCCCCACGTACCAGGCGCCAAAATGTAGCGCTATAGTAAACTGACTTGTGCTAGGGCCGTTTACTCTACTTTCCTTGGTGGGCTGAGACCACCGATGAGCTCTCTTTCTCAGGGGTAAGCCCTCTCAGCGGGGTGGAGGCAAGGGTGTAGTGTAACTGTAACCTGATGTGATAGCACAATGATGGGCGCCAGTAGTTCTTTAACAGTTGAACCAAGAACAATATTTATTGAACAATAGCAAATAGATCATTGAGCATATTGATCCTCAATGGAGTATAGAACATACACAGCAGCATAAAGGAAGCATATACTCACAGCACGTATAGGCTGAATCCCCACAGGCTAGGGAATATACAGCAGAGAGTAAGTTGACAGCATGTGATGGATATTGCCCGGTTTTCAGGATATCTTCCAGTGGCAGACTAGGGGAACTCCTGACATCCCTATCTCAACACTTGGTTCCTTACTCTGGGTCAGTAATACCCTGGGATCTTAATCCCTTTAATCTCCTCGGCGGAGCCTTGAGCTGCTCAACTAATTAACCTCTCTATCACTCCTAGAGCGATCTATAAAACGAGTATAGCTGTCTAATTACTAGGGCCAAGGCGCCTAGGGTCAGCATCACCCATTCCCTTCCAGCCTGCTTGGTTGGGCTAAAGCAATGGACCCAGAGCACATGGTTCCTAAACCTTTTATACTCTGGCACAGTGCCACTAGTGTACACTGTGTGAATTGCAGGGGTTACATAAGCACAAGGTCCCCATAAGGACTCACTGAGGTGTCCATATTACTAGGGATGTGCCTGTCTGTAAAGTGTAAGGGTGTCTAAGATTTTCACATCCCTACACTTGCTAATACAATCAACACCTAATTTAATGACATCATTGTGGATTATGATAAACAGATTATGCTGATTGGAGAAACATTCCAGAGGATATATAGCGAAGCAAGATCCTATGTACAATGTATTCTGAATTGAGATAGTCAGTTGGATGATGTATTCAAGAAAAACACAGCAAGTCCAGTTGAGTTGACTTATTTCTATAGATACACCATGACCTGGATGAATGAGAACTGGATGAATGAGAAAACGCCCATTGACTTTAATGCATTTGGACAAAAAAGACGCCATAGAAAAAGCCGATTGACTTTAATGCATTTGGACAAAAAAGTTGCCATAAAAAAATGCCCATTAACTTTAATGCATTTGGACAAAAAGTCGCCATAAGAAAAATGCCCATTGACTTTAATGACAAAAATGTCCCAGAGACAAAAAAAGTTGCCACAAGAAAAACTTCCATTGACTTTAATGCATTTGGAATGATAAAATTTTTTTTTGTGTTTTCATAAATTTTTTCAGCAAAACAGGACAGATTCACTCATCTTTGTAGAATGGGATAAAGTCTGCCCATCTATGGCCAGCTTTAGGCTGAGAGTCTATTGTATCATCTTGTATTTGACAAACAGTTGAATTCAACCAATTTCTTATCGTGGTTAATAAGATGTTTAGATGTTGCATTTATTTTAATTTGTAACTTGTCAATTGCTTTCTCTATTGTCCCTACTATGACAGGATTAATGAGTCTGGCTACTTCATTGTGGCTAGGGGGGGTCATTTACTCAATGTCCCTTTTCCTCATGTAAAGACTTTTCTTATCTTCTGCTCCTTTTCTCACGATTTCCCTAACAGTGGGAAGACAGAATAGTAGATCTGCAAATCTTGATTCTGGAGTGGGTTTCTGACAGTTCCGCAATTACTTCTGTCTCTGTAAATCAAGAAACCTCCTTCTTGTCTGTGCCTTCTTTGTGAGAAGGCACAAAACTTCTGCTTAAATGATCGCTTTTTTGGACTTACATGTTGGAAAAAGGGCCATGGGTATGGATATGGATTAGTTACAACAAAGCCTGAAGCCGGTGAGTATGATTCCTCAGTATCCACTGTGTGTTTAAAATGATCAGTGCACTGGCAAGTCTGCATGCTAATTAGGTAGTTATGTCCCTCAGATGAAAGCTTTCAGGGCTTTGATGAAAGCTTTTCAGGGCTTTGACTGGCATTTTCATCCTGCTGACTAGTCATTACTATGCTATTATAAGTGTATTTTATGCTTAACTCATCATGTGTAATTATAACTCTCCACTGCTCTACCTGCTTTTTGTTTCATTTCATTCATTCATTTCCTTTCCCATTCTATTAGGCTTTCATTACAACTGCATGGAGATTTCTACCCTCACCATATCAGTTTCTATTCTACCTCCACACACCTTTGGGATTTTTGTTGACTAGGAGCAACAAGGGCCAGATTTACATAGTGAGCGCCCCTAGGCCCACTGCCGTTCATTGTCCCCATTCCCTCCCTTTTATTCATGCAAATTTTCATCATTGGGACCGGAGCAATGTGGATTGGCACACAGGAATTTCTCTTTTGCTTTTTCAAAATGTGTCAGCATTCTATTTCCATAGACCAGGGGTGCCCAGACTTTGTTACCTTGGGATCTACTCTCGACACCTGGCCCCATCAGGAGATCTACCTTGATAAAAATAGTGGGCCATCTACAGTACGGCACAAGAACAAGTATCCCAAGGCCATAAAATGGTTATAATAAAAGGTTAATTTAAAGATGAGTAATCCCTTTTAAATCAATGAGGATAGTGATGTACTGTAATCTGCTGTAAGGTACCTGTGCCAAATATATCTAGTGCTCTGTCCGATGTGGGGCGCAGGGGTGCGCAGGCTTCTGGGCATCTTCGGCGTCTGGCGCCCACGTTCGCGTCTTTGCGCGGGCGCGCGTCCGTTTATTCGGACACGCGCGCGTCGCGACGGACGCGAGCGCGTCTCAACGGACGCGAGCGCGCTAATTGATGCTCTGCGTCAATCACGCTGTGGCGTCAGGTTTGGCGCCAAATCTGTCCCTTTAAATAGTCTTCAGCAAAAGCAAACGGTGTTTGGTTATTTCCTTGCTTGGACTCGTTCCTGTTTGTTCCTGTTTGCCTTTTGGATTTGCTTCTCTCGTTACCGACCTCGGCCTGACTTTGGATTTCGCTTGTCATCTGCTTGCCTACTGACTTCTGCCTGTTTACCATTTCGATAATCTTCTGCCTGCCTTTTGACCTCGGCCTGTCCCTCACTACGTCTTGTCTGCTGCCTGCCTATCGACCATCTGCCTGTTCTAAGACTACGACTTCGCTTCAACTTGCACTTGAATCATCCCTACGGGTTCAGTGAGCTGTACACTAAACAGCAGTTCTAACTGCTCTTCCTATATTGTCTCCAAAGAGCCTGACATCTGCATGATAAAACACTCTCCAGGGTAGTATCCACTGACTGCAACTATTGCAATGCTTACCCTTTAGCTGTGTATGTCTGTGTGTGTATATGTCTGTGTGTGTGTATGTCTGTGTGTGTGTGTATGTCTGTGTGTGTGTATGTCTGTGTGTGTGTATGTCTGTGTGTGTGTATGTCTGTGTGTGTGTGTTTCTGTGTGTATGTCTGTATGTGTGTCTGTGTATATCTGTGTGTATGTGTGTGTCTGTGTATGTGTGTGTCTGTGTATGTGTGTGTCTGTTTATGTCTGTGTGTGTGTCTGTGTGTGTGTATGTCTGTGTGTGTATGTCTGTGGGGGTGTCTGTGTGTGTTTGCATGCTTGCCTGGGCTGTTTTTTACTCCCAGTTGGCTCTGTATAATACAGTAATAATATAGCATGGGACAATACTGCTGCACAACTCAAACTACAACATGTCCTCCCACGGGCCCTGGCAAGTGCTGTGTTGTGTCTGCCCTAGCCTAAGTATGACCTGACCCCGATAGCTCATCTGCTAGGGAGCTGCAAATCACACATTTCTGGGGCAGCAGGGTGTCAGAACAGAGGATGAAGGAGACCGTGAGCGTCAAGAAGCCAGGTCAGTGACCTGGAAGAGTCGGATAGCACAGGTTCTGTTTGTGCAGCCGAGAAGGATGAGGGCTGCCCCCTCCTGGGCCTTCCGCTCACCTCCTGGCACAGAGGCCTAAGAATACACTTCTATCAGCATCTATAATATGTGCTCTAGTCCCCGTTCTTCCCCTCCCACACATTGCATACCAACAATGCGTCTCACAACAGCTGGCAGCACCTTGAGCCCATATGCTGGAGGCCCTGTTCATCTGGCTTTCACACTTGCATGGCAGCAGCTCGAGAGGAGTGGGAGGGGCAGAGCCAGGATGGAGGAGAGGTCCTAGAGCCAACCTAGAGCGAAGTTTCACGCATGCGCGCTGGAGAGAAGTATCGCGCATGCGCAGTCGAGCACGCACTGAGCCGGCGCCCGCCAGGTTGCCTAGGGCACCTGGCCCGGCTCTGATCACTGCCCTCATCTTTAACCTCCCCTCCTCTCTGGTCGGTCACAGTCTACCATGAACATTATGGGGATCTACTGGTAGACCGCGATCAACGTCCTGGGCACCCCTGCCATAGACTCTTAATAGCAAACATGCAGCTACACTTTGTTTCAAAGCTTAAATGGTTAAAATGCAACCAAACAGGCTGAGAACCAACTACCCCTCTTCTCCCCTGCTCCTACTTAACTTGCACCCTGAAGCATTGTCTTTGTTCAGGTGCAGGCAGATGAGGCGGATTTCATAGCTGAAACGCAACAATTTTGTATTTCACGTCGAAATCCACCCTGCCTGGAATGAGAAGGGGAGCAGCCGGCCAGCACAGAATCCGTATCATCTGGCCCTAGCCTTAGACAAAAGCCAGTGCAAGGCTCTCAATTTCCTTTATAATGCTTAAAAAATGCTCTCAAAATCAGGATGAATGTTAAGAAAGCTCAACACATACATTTGAATAAAATCACGTGTATGTATATTTTTATTTATATAGTGATAATTATGTACACAGCACTTTACATAACAAATACAGTAGCTTAGTGTCAAAAAGACAAGAGGATTGAGGTCTCTGCCCCGTAGAGCTAACAATCTATGTGGGGGGTAACCCTTTACTCACAAATAAGAGCGTATTAAGTGCTGTAGGTTACAGTGAGTGACACTGCAATGTAAATGCGAGTTCCAAGTTCTGGTGTTATGCAAGTGCTCCAAGAGGTATTCTTTGTAGTAAAGGAGGATTCGTTCTGGAGGTATTGAAGGATGGCATTCCAAATGCAAGGAGCAGCAAGATTGAAAGGTTAAAGGTGGAAATCAGCAGTACAAGGGTGCAACTCTGAGAGGAGGCAGGCACATGCAAACCCAGGCAGTGGAGTAGAAGCTCCAGAGCTAAAATAAGTGATGCTCTGGTTACATTTGAGCTAGTGCTCAGACAGCGCCGGTGATTTTTATTTGGCCTGCCCCTCCCTTACGTCACTTCTTGTGCAGTGTTGGCATCAGAACAAGCCGGCATGTACAGCTGTGTGCATCTGTGAGTTACAATTAAGGTGAAGTGACTGGATCTATGATCCAGTTGCAAAGCATTTGCATCCAAATTTGCACTAATTACAGGAGGTAGGACAGGGCCCCTATAACTATGTGGTCCCTAGACAAAGTGCCTAGGGTGCCTACTGGGTAATCCAGTCCTGCTCCTCCATGTTGAGCCACAGGAGGCAGTGCAGTTCATGTGTGAGTCTGTTCCTTCCCTACCCTTGTTCCCACATATTCTGACTCCCTGGATTTTGACTCTTATTATTTGGACATCTGCTTGTCTGATGCTTTTCCTGACCTTATGCCTGTTCACAGACTGTTTGCCAATTGTCAGCCACCACCACAAAGTAAATAGCTAGAAATATTGTAGCCCATTTAGGGCCGACATGGGATTAGGCGGGGCCCCCGCCTTCCAGCAGGTGTAGCCTAGCCTTGTACCTTAGCCTCCCCCAGCCAAGAACAATGGAGGGTCTTGCAGTGGCGGGAAAAGGAGGGGCTGGGGGGAGGAGACAAGGGGGGGCGTGCTGGTCTGGCAAGGTTCTTAAGGGGATGTACAGTTAAGGCAACTCAGACTTACTTATATTTGCAGTATTTGCATCAGGAAAGGATGCAGCCAGAAAAAGGATTCGTCGGCTGAAGAGGTTTTGTGACAATTGGGAGCTGGAGACCGCAGAAAGGATGGAAGGACCCAGACCAAAGAGGAAGGTAGTATTGGTTCCGCAGGTGGCGAGCTACAGGACCAGACCGGCGGGGAGAAGAGGCGGCGGAGCAGAACTAAAGCTTAACTAAAGAAGTAGGCTAGAAATAATGTACATTATGTTTTTGGATTCTGTACTAGCCCAAGGCAACCACAGCCCTTTAGCAGTAAATATCTGTGCCTTTGAAGATGCCCCAGTAGCTCCCCATCTTCTTTTCTGCTGATTCACTGCACATGCTCTGTGCTGCTGTCACTTAATGAGCTTAGGGACCAATGCACAATATATTGAATATATATCATATAAATGTTACAATACAAGGCTGATTAGTACTTAATACAGATAACCACTACATGGCAGCACAGAAACAGTATTAGCATCCAAATTTAAAAATCAGTCTTGTAGCATCAGCTTATAATGACAGGCCAACCTCATTTTCTGCTTGATCATTTATGACAACCCCTAAGCTTAGCTTCTCAACAGCTGCTAAGAGGCCACTGAGCATGTAAGTGTTGCAAACACTTTCTAAGATTGTGACACTCTGCAACAAGTTTGAAGTCCTGGATCATTGCTGCTATTGAGATGCTGAAACTTTAGGCTGGTGCAATACGTTCAGTATGTAAAATATGGCATTTTTAACCATATTCATTTTTAGGGTTTAGTTCTCCTTTAAGCATTATCTTAGCTTTTTGCAATTTATTATTAAATTTTTCTTTTCGGCCTTATCACACAAAGCCAAGATTACTGCCTCCAATATTTAAGATTTGTATGCCACAAACTTTAATATAGACTACTTAAATTAATACAATAATACAGTACATACAATAATATTTAATAAATAATCATGGTGTGATAAATTATCAAGTGCTGTGGTTCATTAAGAATGTTAAAATATTGTTGATAACAGAAGCTATACATTTGCAAACTGATACTATTACTGGCTTAAAGCAGTCTGAAAATAGCCAAAGTTCAACCAAGTAAGCAATGACAATGACATCAAAGATGAACCAGGGTACAAAAGTGATAATTTTATGAAAATGCACTAATGATCTGAATGTACTGAATACTTACACTGCAGCGTACAATCCTCCACAAGCTGAATGGATAAAACCTCTGACCATTGTATGGAGCATGAAAGTGGCAAACTGTCAAAAGACAAGTAACACAGATAAATATTGGAGAGGAAGAGTATATTCAGTAGTTTAACAACCAGGTGTGAGATTGCACCCGGGCCTGCACTCCCTATGTGGCCTGTTGGAGACACACAACAAGGGATTCAGAAACAGAAGGAGCATGCCACCAGTGATGTAACTACATATACAGCAGAACCCTTGATCTTGGGGTTCAGATGACCTCCCCAGCCTTTCTCCTCCCAGAAACAGGTAGCGAGCAGGCTGGGAGGGGCAGGGAGTAGGAACTTCACTGCCAGGCCCCTTCAAAGATTTCTTTGCAGGGGCACAGCACTTTCAAGTGCTTGTCACCACTGTGTGTATGGATTTAAAAGATTGTGTTTGATGGCCTATGTGTGGCTAGTTGGTGATATAGTTTATAATTATTGCTCAGGATATATTTCCTGCCTTAGTGTGTGGTAATGAGTATTAATTGGGGTCATATTTCCTCTAATTACAATTTCCCCAAACATTCTTTATATATTTAAATGTATTCAAACACCTGCCTGTCCAAAGTCTAATGCCAAAAAGCAACTATATACTATATGAAATGAGTCTTCTGATTGCTACTATAACAATTTCTAGTCTTTTATAACATTAAAACAAGCAAAACCAGTGTATTTGCTTCAGAAACACTACTATAATTTAAATACCTTTCATCTCTAAACGACTTGAATAGCTAGTTTACAACCGACTAACGCCATTACTCTCTGACAGTAACCTGCTGGATCCCTTGCAATCTGGATTTAGGCAACAACTGAAACTGCCCTAACCCGACTAACGAATGACAAAAACCCAACAACCACTTCTCACTACTAATACTTCTTGATCTCTCGTCTGCATTTGACACTGTGAATCATCCTCTCCTCCTCCAATCCCTCTATTCGCTTGGCCTTCATGACACGGCTCTATCCTGGTTCTCTTCTTACCTCACTAATCGTTCCTTCAGTGTCTCCTACAAAGGTGTATCTTCTTCTCCTCTACCTCTTTTTGGTTCCTCAAGGCTCTGTCCTGGGCCCCTTATTATTTTTTCTCTATACTTCCTCCCTCAGCAAACGAATCAACTTGTATGGTTTCCAATACCACCTTTATGCCGACAATACTCAGATCCATCTCTCCTCTCCTGATCTCAATCCAGAGCTCATCATTCGGTCTCCTCCTGCCTGTCTGCTATCTCTGCTTGGATGTCACAATGCTACCCTAAATTAAACTTCTCTAAAATGGAAATTGTTCTCTTTCCCCCAACTAACACCCGTAACATCCCAGAAGTACCTATCGTAGTTAGCAATTCCACCCGGTCTCCCAGGCCCAGTGCCTTGGGGTTATCCTAGATCAGTGCTGTCCAACTTCTGTTGTACCGAGGGCCAGAATTTTTCTGGCCTACATGATGGAGGGCCAGTGTTAACAGAACAGTGACATCAAAAAATTTAAGTGTTTTAAAATAATACAAATACAGTATAATGCAGTGTTGTCCTGCACTAGTAAGACTGGTATGTTTGCTTTAGAAACACTACTATTGTTTATATAAACAAGCGGCTAAAGTTACAGAGCTCTGTAGACATAATGGTGTTATCTGTTATCCACTATTTAACCTGTGCCATATGGTCTTTTTTCAATTCCCACCATTGCTACACAGCAACTTGTTTATATGAACTATAGTAGTGTTTTTGAAGCAAACAGATCAGTTTTAAAAGTGCATGGAAACAGTACATGATATTTTCATTACTTTAAAACACTTTCATTTTTTGCTGTTACTGTTCCTTTAATCATTCCCTGCTTTTAAACCACACCCACTTTAAATCACACATATGTAACCACAAGACCATGTCCACATTAATTGTAGCACACCAAAAAAATAAATGCTTCGTGCTCACTGCAGGGATATCACTTATCCCTCATATGTGAAAAAGTTAAGTCATATTAAGACATACCCTTAAATCCATATGCCTCCACCTCCCCTGTGGATAACATAGCACCCCCAGTACATGATTAAACACCTTAGGGTCCCCTAACAATTATTTTCAAATGCTAACAAGCCCCCAGAAAAAATACTAGGCTTTTTTTCCACAGGCCGAGTAGGGCACAAACAGGCAGAGCATGGCACACACAGGGAGCATATGAAAGGCAGAGTATGGCACACCCAAGAAGAATTTTTAAAGTTTACACATGTATGTATGTATGTATGTATGTATGTATGTATGTATGTATAACTATTTGTAAAGCGCTGTTAAGGAGCCACAGCGCTGTACAGTGCATAAAAGTACAATATATATAAAAGTATACACAGGGAAGACAAATCACATAATAAATATATACAGAATCATATTAGGACAAGGATCTTAAATGCTATGTGGTAAGAGCTGTAGTGGGAAGGAGGCTTGCGGGCCACCAGTTGGACTGCCCTGTCCTAAAGTATGCCCTGTTCTTCACTCATCATATCCAGTCACTTATGAAATCAGGTCACTTTGATCTAAGGAACATATCCAAAATACGATCATTTATCACCCAAGATGACGCGTCAGGCAATAAGATGATTGTATAAATAAAATATCCATTTTTTATCTACAAAACTTCGGTCTTATCCATACGCGAGTTACCAGTTTGTCCTGCACCTACTTTTACTTTTCGCAAACAGATTGTCCGCTCCCTTGAGCTGAGGGCCTAGGGCTGGAGCACCTGGACCACGTTTCTATTTTGGTGAATTATTCTACACGAATAATATTGTCTTATGCTTAAAATGTTTTTGACCCCCCAATCCCTACACTGATTTCTGCTACCTTTCAGAATAAAATTCAAACTAATGACCCTGACATTCAAAACACTTCATGTGTTTTTTTTGTAGTGCTGCTACATATACCTCCATTGTAACTTGAATTTGGCGCCGTATGCAAATTAATCATCGCTAGCATAACTTTGCTTTGCTTGGCGAATTAACGCTAGCGCAACTTCGCAACCTTACGCTTCCCCTGAGCGCAACTTCGGATTTTAGTGAATTTGCGTAGCGCTGGCGAAAATACGCCTGGCGAAGTGCGGTGAAGCGGACGCTGGCGCAACAACGAATCTTAGTGAATGTCCCACTTAGTCTCCATGGATCGTCCTGACCAATTGGAAGACCTGATTGCTCTTGCCATCAAAGTGGACACGCGACTCAGCGAGCACCAATCCGATAAGGAGCGTAGCAAAAGATTACTGCATGGCTCCATGCTTGCAGAGACCCCTCCTTCCTACTCCTGTCTCTCCCCCGGAGGAACCTATGCAGATTGCACCTCTCGGAACTAGAAAAGCTCTGGAGACGTTTGGCTGGTCTATGCCTATACTGTGTTTTTAAAGCTAATTTTGCCAATTGCTGTCCCTTGAAGGTGGGAGGATCTCCACACTCAGGTAGAACTGGGGAATTTTACCTGGGTGATATCGAGCCTGCACCCCGAAAAAACTCATCGATTTCTTTTGCCATTACAGATTCGGCTACCTGATAAGACTACCCATGTCTCTTTTCTTGATTTCGGGGCTGCAGGAAATTTCATGGACGCTGCTTTCGCCAAGTTTCTACAGATTCCCCTATTCTCCTTATCCAGTCTCCTGGCGAACATCCATTGAAGGTCGGATCCTTACACCGAGAGAAGTTATCTTTTCCCGTAATGAACTGTCCATCGGCTCCTTGTTGGTGTTGGGCTTACCCTGGTTTCATCTGCATAACCCCTCTATGATGAAATATTTACCTGCTAATCCCATTCACCGGGTGTCTCTAGCTGCAGTGGGTCTCCAGTCTTTTCCTGCAGTTTACAAAAACTTTTCTGATTTATTTTGCAAGAAATCTGCAGAAATTCTCCCTCCTCATCATTCCTATGACTGCCCCATCGAAATTCTTCCTGGTACCATGACCCCCAGAGATCGTACCTACCCACTGTCTCCTGCTGAGACTTTCGCAATGAAGGAATATATACGAGACAACCTCCAATGGGGATTCATTAGACCTTCTTCTTCTCCGGCAGGGGCAGAATTCTTCTTCGTGGAGAAGAAAGATGGCAGATTGCATCCCTGTATTGATTACAGGGGCCTCAACAAAATAACGGTTTAATACCGTTATCCTCTGCCTTTCATCTCCGAGCTCTTCGACCAACTCAGAGGGGCAAAGATCTTCACGAAGTTGTATCTACAAGGAGCTTACAACCTAATTCGCATCCGAGAGGGGGAAGAAGGGAAGACGGCATTCAACACCAGAGATGGGCATTACGAATACCTGGTAATGGGATGCGGCCTCTGCAACGCCCCAGCCGCCTTTCAAGGATTTGTGAATGACATCTTCAGAGACTGTTTGGGGCAATCTGTAGTTGTGTACTTGGACAACATTTTAATCTTCCCAAGAGACTAGGAAAGTCACCTAACAAAGGTGAAAGAAGTTCTCTCCCATCTGAGAGAGAATTCCCTTTTTGCCAAGCTGGAGAAGTGCGTAGTCGAGGTGCCTAAGATTCCATTTCAAGAGACTTTCAAGAGACTGAACCCTCGTCAAGTTCGGTGGGTACTCTTCGTCACATGATTCAATTTTGTCCTTACATACCACCCTGGCTCCAGGAATCAGAAGGCAGATGGATAGGATACTATGGTTTTAATTTGTTTGAAATAAAAGTTGAATTTTACCTACTACAAGAGGCGTCCGGAGTGCTTGCCAATTTCCTTCATACTTGAAAGCACACACACCGTTTGCTACGGGTTCGGGGGGATGCACCTGGACCACTTGAGACGTCGGGTGTGTGTTTTTCCCATTTTCCAGTAGTGGTTTCATATTGTACTTCACGCTCAAGTGTTGGACCTGGGGTTTTTACACCCAGGTCACTTTTGTTACAGGGTGAGAAAGGTTTTTTGTCACTCATCCGGCGAATATATATTCACCAAATATTTTATTTTAGGACTGTGCAGCTTTAAATTCCTTTGTCAATTAGATGCCCTATCCCGAAGCATTGTGCCTGAGGGTCGCATAAGTGAAGATAAAGAACCAATTGTTCGCACCACGAAAATCATTGCTTCCCTATTTCCACAACTGGCAAGCCAGATCCTGTCTGTCCAGTCCTCTGCTCCTGCTGATACCCCCATAGGTATGGTATACGTGCCACCTGAGTTCCACATACCCATCCTTCATCAAAGCCACTGTTCCAAGCAAGCTGGACATCCAGGTATCCAAAAGACCTTTGAGCTAGTCAGTCGACTCCTTTGGTGGCCAACCCTTCAGAAGGATGTGAAAGACTGTGCCATTTGTGCCTCTTCTAAGTCCAGTCATTCTCACCCTAGCAGTCTATTGCAACCTCTACCCATTCTTTCCCATCCTTAGACTCATTTAGCTATGGACTTTATTGTCAAACTACCACCTTCCAAGGGAACACTGTTAAATGGGTAGTTATTGATCGCTTCAGTATGATGGCACACTTTATCCCTCTTCATAAACTTCCCTCTGCCATTGAATTTGCTATATCTTCCAACTTCATGGCTTTCCAGCGGAGATTGTATCTGACAGAGGTTCTGATTTTGTGTCTAAGTTTTTGTGATCATTGTGTAAAAATCTGGGTATCGTTCTCCAATTTTCCTCTGCCTATCACCCTCAATTCAATGGGGCAGTGGAGAGGGTAAACCAAACCCTGGAACAGTTCCTGAGAAGTCATGCATCACTTTGTTAGGATGATTGGGCCAATCTACTCCCCTGGGCTGAGTTCCCTCATAACAACGCTTGTCATGCCTCCACTGGTAGATCACCCTTCTTGACTGTGTATGGGCAACATCCGCAAGCCTTCCCTCAAGACTTCCTCTTGTCTGATGTTCCAGCAGCCAATGATCCTGTAGCCCACATGTCTGCCATTTGGTCAGCTACCAAAGCCAATTTGGAGTTCCTTGAGTTTCTAAGTCAGCACCCTTCACCTCCAAATTGCTTTAACCTGGTGCACGTCCAACAGTGTCCACTTTCCATCCGTTCAGTCAAACCACATCAATTATTACCACATCAATTATTGACAGCACCAGTCAGTAGTTTCTTTTCTCAAAATGCCTTTATTAGGACATGGGCTTTGACCCCAAACATTTGGCAATGTTTCAGACCGTCCTCGCAGGGGCGATTCTAGCTATTATGCCGCCTCTTGAAGGGGCTTTGCTTATCAATACCTTCAGGTGAGGTGAGGTCACAAAGGCCCAAGCCTAAGATCTTAGGAGTGGCATGTCACCCAGCTGCAACCCAAGGAGCACTGGTGAAGCATATTCCTATATGCATAATCCCCATTGCTCTGGCACATGCGAGCATTTGAGCCTGCGTGGATGGGAGATGCGCTCGTGAGGCCACTGAACACTATGACCCAGCAGCCTAGGATGTCCAAGCCCAAAATTCAGACCTGGATAGCTGAAACAGTTTGAAGCACAGCCATCTTACTTTGTGTCAGAGCATGCTGAGATATGCCTACATTGTTTCTGTGTCACAAGGCAAAACATTGGAGTGGGTGTTTCCCCTCTGGGAAAAGAAAGCCCCCCTTGATTCCAACGCTTTTAGATAGTATTTGTTGCTCCAGACAGAGTGGGAATAGCCACTTTACATCTTCTATTGATTTGCCAGGAAATTCAAAAAGCCAGCCAATATGAAACTGAATTCCAAACTTCAGTATCTGAGACTGACTGGAATAAAGAGACGTATGTGTCTGTCAAACAACCTGAAAGACAATCAAGTGTCAATGGATTTCCTTGATCAGTTTGAAAGCTTAATCACTCTCAAAGTGAACACTCCGCTCCATAAATACCAGGTAGAAAAAGTAAATGACAGGTAATTTCAACCCATTCTGATTCCACAGAATGAAAGAGTTTATATGCCGAGGACTTCCCATCCCAGTCAGTTGAAATGAAGAAGCTGCACAGATGAGTAGTGAAACGTCTTCAATGATTACTCAGCAAGTCCAGTTGTTTTAGAATTACTTATACTAGACACATTTTCAGAAACTGTCCTTCTTAACAGGGAAACTTAAAAACCTAAGTGACTTAGAGGAGAATCACCTGGGAAGCATTGAATCCTCTCAAAGAAAGTGAAGCACTGAGAACTCGTTCTGTTACAGTTCCAACTGTGTAAATAGTCATCTGTTCATATGCCTTCTTTAGTTCAGGAGCTACACGCAACAATGAAAACAATACATTTCCCAAATGATATAGTCCCCTTCTGTTTTGACAACTGATTACAGACTAACCTCTTGAGGGATTTCAGAAACAACAGGAGATTGATCCTTGACTGTGTCTTACATAGAGATACTGAAATTCATCATTATTAACTGCCTCTATGCTACAGTGGTCCTACCCTGGTTCAGTCTTCATTACCTGGTCCTTGACATACTGTCTATCTAGGCTCCCTTACAAACTGTTTATCTTTAGACCTTGCCAATTATATACAAACAGGGAAATGTAATAAAAGTCGGTAATGGGAAAAATTATTTTTATGCCTTCATGCATATATATTCTCATTTGCATGAATTTAATTTGCAGGTAAACTCCCACTTGCAATAATGTTGGAGGGGGTGTCTAGTTACCCCCTGGCTACTTCTTAAATAGCTAGCTCTTTGACAAGAATTTGAAGTATATCTGTTTGGTTTTCTCTTTGCCTCCAGGATTCTCAGATTTGCTATTGTATAGGTTTTCTAAGCTTTTTCCTTTTTATTTTATGAACTATATATTATAATGTATATATTTAATTGCCTATATGCACTTTTATAATTAATTTCACTATACTATATATCTGGTTGAAACCTTAACCTTGTGAATTCAAAGCGAGTGTGGGAGCTGCTAAGCGAGTGTTGCATGTGATCTAAGTGTTGCATGTGAATTAAGTGTTAAGCAGCGTTAAAAACCTTAAAGGGGAAGGAAACCTAGTCGGCGCAAACCCCCCCCCCCCCCGTTTGTTGCCCACCCTCCCTCCTCCCCCCTGGCCTACCCATCCCGCTGGGCAAATGCCCCTAACTTGTTACTTACCCTTCTGCGCAGGTCCAGTCCAGGGAGTTCACAGACGACATCTTCTTCCACGCGATCCTCTTCCTGCTGTGAACGGCGTTTTGGCGCATGCGTAGTAGGATCATCTCGCCGGTATGGATCTACTGCGCATGTGCCAAAAGTCACGCGCATGCGCAGTAGATCGTACCGGCAAAATGATCCTACTGCGCATGCGCCGTTCAAAGCAGGAAGAAGATCGCGTGGAAGAAGATGTGAACTCCCTGGACTCGACCTGCGCAGAAGGGTAAGTAACAAGTTAGGGGCATTTGCCCAGCGGGACGGGTAGGCCAGGGGGGAGGAGGGAGGGTGGGCAACAAACGGGAGGGGGGGTGGGGGGTTTGCGCCGACTAGGTTTCCTTCCCCTTTAAGGCGTTGGTGTTTGCTGTGCATGCTGGGAGTGCAGGGTGCAAGAAGGGAGTAAGTGCAAATAACTGACTGCTGTGCGTTCTGTGAGTTATCTGACTGAGACAAACAGCTTTTTCCTTTCTCTGTTTGGGGTAAACTCTTAGATACATTGAGTGCATTTATTTTCTTTTTGTGTTTTAGCTTTAGAGTTTCATAGGGGAACATTTTTAAAAAAGTTAATAAGGGGTTATTTTACTGCTGGTAGCAAATACCATTTTTTTCTCTCTTTCCCTCTTTCTTCTAATTAAGGGGGAGGAGTTAATCAGGTAAACTCTGATCAGGCTTTGTGTGCTCTGGTTGAAACCTTAACCTTGTGAATTCAAAGCGAGTGTGGTTGCTGCTAAGCAAGTGTTGCATGTGATCTAAGTGTTGCATGTGAATTGAGTGTTAAGCAGCGTTAAAAATCTTAAGGCATTTAAAACTGAAAAGGCGTTTGTGAGGAATTGCATTTCGGAGTACCCAGTGTAAATATGAGTGCAAGTGGGTTTGCTGGTATTACTCAGTGTGTGTCTTGTCACATGTATGTGGTGTTGGAGCAGCAGTTCCATGCAGTATTTACATGTGAGAGATGTCAGTGGGTTTTCATCTTGGAATCGGAACTGCAGAAGGGGTGAACTTGCAGCACTGAGAGCAGCGGCAAATGAGGGGAAGGAAAGGAGGCTCGCAGAGCAACCACTGGCAGGGGCTAGTGGAGTGGGGGGAGGAGAGGGGCAGTGGAGGCTAATGAGGGAGGAAGGTTTGTGACAGTCAGAAGGGGAAGTAGGGGACAGAAGGGTAGGGGGGCTGGTCCACAGCTTGTCCAAAACAGCAAATTAACCATTTTGGCTGAAGATGCTGGAGAGGAAAACTCTGAACTGGCGTGTATGGAGCAGACTTACTCTCTGAGCACCCTGGGAGGCAGTGGTTCTAATACGGGTGGGGGGGGGAGTGCAAGGAAGGAAAGGCAGGTTATAGTTATAGGGGATTCAATTATTAGAAAGGTGGATAGGGTAATCTGTCGTAAGGCCCCTACATGCCAAACAGTCTGCTGCTTGCCTGGTGCTAGGGTTCGGTATGTGGTGGAACAAGTGGACAGATTATTGGGAGGGGCTGGGAAAGAACCAGTGGTCTTGGTACACATAGGTACCAATGACAAAGTTAGAGGAGGTGGTTAAGTCCTCAAGAACAATTTTAAAAAATAGGTGTAAAGTTGAGGGCAAGGACTTCCAAGGTAATTTTCTCAGAGATATTACCTGAGCCACGAGCAATGCTAAGGAGACAGCAGGAGTGTAGGGAGATGAATGCGTGGCTGAGAGAGGGAGGTGTAGGGAGGAGGGTTTTGGAGAACTGGGCTGATTTCTCAGTCGGCTACAGGCTTTTTGCTAGGGATGGGCTGCACCTCAATGATGATGGTGGAGCTGTTTTGGGAGAGAAGATGGCTAGAGGGTTGGAGGAGATTTTAAACTAGGTGTGGGGGGGAGGGATCAGTAAAAGATTCAGTGTGAAAACAGGTAAGATGAGATAGTGGGCAAAGAAATGGGGGAGGAGATTTGGCTGGGGATACTGTTAAGGATAGGAAGGACCGCATGTCATATGTTCAATATGGTACCAGTATTAAATGTATGTTTGCAAATGCAAGAAGTCTGACTGGTAAAATGGGAGAGCTGCAGGTGCTGGTTGGAAAATATGATGAGATTGGTGTGGCTAAAACATGGCTGAATGAGTCACATGACTGGGCAGTAAATATCAGTGGCTATACTTTGTTTCGGAGGGAGAGAAGATGGCTAGAGGTTTGGAGGAGATTTTAAACTAGGTGTGGGGGGGAGGGTTCAGTAAAAGATTCAGTGTGAAAACAGGTACACGTAAGATGAGATAGTGGGCAAAGAAAGGGAAAATGGGGGAGGAGATTTGGCTGGGGATACTGTTAAGGATAGGAAGGACCACATGTCATATGTTCAATATGGTACCAGTATTAAATGTATGTTTGCAAATGCAAGAAGTCTGACTGGTAAAATGGGAGAGCTGGAGGTGCTGGTGGGAAAATATGATGTGATTGGTGTGGCTAAAACATGGCTGAATGAGTCACATGACTGGCAGTAAATATCAGTGGCTATACTTTGTTTCGGAGGGCAGAGGCAATAGAAAAGGAGGAGGGGTATGTCTGTTTGTTAGGCAGGATTTAAAAGCTTAAAAAATGAGGGGGCAAAAGTCTTATGGGTGGAGTCCAGCAAATTAATTGTAGGCGTATGCTATAGAACCCCTAATGTAAGTGAGGAGGAGGAGGTGAAGCTCCTCATGCAAATAGAAAAGGATGCTAGTTTGGGTAAAGTAATGATAATGGGAGATTTTAATTATCCAGATATTGACTGGAGCAGCAGTACTGCCAGATCAGTTAATGGGAACAAGTTTATAAACTTGTTGCATGACAATTTTATGGCACAGGTTGTTGAGGAGCCTACCACTGATACTGGGCTGGTGTGCGTGTCTGTGTACCATTGCTGTGCTGATTCTCCTATTGCTATGGGTCTGGGTGCTGCACCAAAGAGGCTTGGTGAGTGACCTGTTTACAGGGCCGCTCCTGCCATGAGGCAAGGTGAGAACCTTGCCTTAGGTGGCAACAAGTGGCCAGTTACAAGAGGCGGCAAAAAGCCCCCTCTTGTAACTTTAATAGACGAATTTCTGGGCTTTAAACCGGAAATTCAGCTCCGCTAGTGCAAAGAGCACAAATGAGATGCTGCCCCCTTTTTACCCGCTCCGACAGTGATTTTTAAGCACAGAGTGGGAGAGGGAGGGCCGCATATGGGCTGCTGCCTCAGACGGCAGCAGCCCCAGGTTCGGCTCTGCCTGTTTATGCACTGCTTTGTTGTTTAGTTGTTGGGAAAGGAGCCTCCTTTAAATGTGTGGAGCTTGGAAACGGGGCCAGAATTGCTGTGTGGTGAGTGGTAGTTTAATGTATATTCTTCTGTTCTACTACAGAATTAAACAACTTCATAATGTTGCCACCCTGTGTCCCTTGGCCACAAAAATGAGTTTGACACTGCCAGACTTATGCAGAGAGGTTGCATTTCTTTCTAAAATAACCGACCCTGTGCAGAAGCAAGCTGTGCTGCTGAGTGTCATGGGTTCTAAAAGACTTATGTGATTGATAGCTCTTTGGTTTCCCTCACTAACTGAGTTTTGAGTGGGACAATCCCACTTTTTACAGCTCACCCCCGCTGTCACGGATTTGTACTGATAAGTCCAGAGTTTCTCTTTGATCTGCGGCACTAAACAGCCAAAAACAGATAGAAAGTTTCTAAGTTAATTGGGTTTTGGCAGACAGCCCAGAATAGATACTTAACATACTTTTGTAACAGTTTGATAAGAACACATCTTAAAGGCAATCCACCTTAATTTGCAAAACTGTAATAACAGATAAAAACCACAGAAATGTGTTCAAACTTTCATAACTTGCCAAATTATGTAAAATGAACATGGTAATAAGGGGGTCACAAAAATGGGCGTGGCCAAAAAGGATTGGATGGCTTTTTAGCAAACGATAACTCACAACACAAGTTAATCTAGGGATTGGTCCGATTGCCGTCTTGGAGTCTGTAAGATTTTTTTTCCCCTGCAGTTAGGCAGGTTATATATAGACTTGAAAGGTTGAACCTGATGGACGTGTGTCTTTTTTCAACCTAATTTACTATGTTATAAAGTCATACTGCAAACATATACTTAAGCATAAATATTTCACAAGTTAAATAATTCACCAGGTGCTTCTGCCCCAAGCCCTCAGCCCAAGGGAGCAGACAATCCGTATGTAGAGACACAAAATGTTGGAGCAAGGCACTCTGATAGGTCACGCATAGATCAGACTGACAGTAGATAAAAGTATGAAAGTTTTATGTATGTAAACATCTCATACCTAACGCGTTTCGTGTCACTGGGACACTTAGTCATATAGACGAAACGCATTAGGCATGAGATGTTTACATACATAAAACTTTCATACTTTTATTTACTGTCAGTCTGATGTATGTGTGACCTATCAGAGTGCCAACATTTTGTGTCTCTACTGTGTATGTTTACTATATAAAGTGTCATCAAAGACTTTAGCAGTGTATTTGAAGAATGCCTTGGCAAATTTAAGGGTTCACCAATACCATTCCTGTTTGATATCAAAGTTGTCCCAAGCATTTGCTCATCGCTCAAAATTAGATTTTGAGCACAATTGTTTGATAATGCACAGTTTACATTAGACTTCAGAGCATGTATGGAAAGTAACCTTATGTGTCATGGTACAACAGTACCATTCCATCATCTTCAATTGGGCAAGCTAAGCGAATGGTCCAGATTACAAAAATTTAATTATAATGGATAACTGATGGTGACTTGAATCATAGGTAGCAAAATTCTGGTTGCAACAGAATGTATCCCCCTACCACTAGCACTGGCTACAGTCCTGCAGAACTTTCTTGAATTGATGCTGAAAACCTGTTAGAACAGATAACAGATGTACCTGAAGGGTTGCCTATACTGAGGCCAATCCACAAAAAGGATTTAGGAGGGGAGGGGTTATGTATTGACTATTATTTTAAGATCAATAGATGGCACTGCTACATGTTAAACTCTTATTTAACTCCTAATTTTAGATAGGATGTGTTTAGGATGTAATAAAGTATTATTCTTTAATCTAAAGTATATAATTTGTTTTTAGGGTTCGTATTCTAGAAAAAGATTTTGCTAAAATAAAGTTGACTTTTAACTTAATACATCTTAACACATTGTGGTTTATAATTGCTACACTGAGCTAAATTTAAATGTAACTTTAATAAATTCTTATAATTTGGTATTTGTGTTAAAATCATGTGACTTTTGTTACCACTAGGTGAGATGTGTATTGCACTATATAAGTGTGATAATGAGCACATGTGGTTAGCTTTATAAAAAGTCACTGTAGACCTGAAACCTTGCTATCTAAAGTCGAATTTTTAAATAGACAGTACATTGAATATTGAATTTCAATATTCAAAGGGTCGAATTTCGAATTGAAAAAACTTCGAAATTCGAATAAAAAAAGACCAACTGAAATTAAGTTGAAGGTTTTTTTTGGTCAAATAGGTACATATTTGACCAAATAGGTCTGCATTTGGCCGAATTCGAATCGTTCGAATCAAATTAATAGCGCAATCGATTGAATTCAATTAGAAGTTTCTCCCCAAAAAAACTTAGATTTTTCAAAGTCCACCATAGGTTAAAACAGGAATTCGGCAGGTTTCAGATGGCGAATGGTCGAGGTTGAATTTTTAAAGAGACAGTACATGATAAATTTCAATATTCAAATTTTTGAATATTTTTCATATTCAAATCGAAGTTGAAGTACACAAAAAAATAGCGCGAAATTCGAATTTTTTTTTTCATTAGAAAATTCACCTCGACCTTTGATAAATCTGCCCCTTAATGTTAAACTGCAAAAAAATGCAAAGTAAAAAGAATAAAAACACAGCAATTATTATTATTAATAATAATAATAATAATGACAGCAGTATCTCTTAAGCTGGCCATAGATGCAAAGATCCGATCGTTTGAATCCTTGAACGATTGGACTTCCCCATCTCCCGACTTGCCGCTAACCATTCAGATTAAATAAAGTAGTAAAAGAACAGATCAGCCGATGTTCTGCCCCTGACAGCAATCGTATGAAAGTTATGTCCGACAAAAGCTAGTGACAGTCTCCCACTGAAAATCGTATGATCGGCAATACACGAAGAGATATTATCGGCAGCCGACAGAAATCTTTTAACCTGTCCGATCTACCAAACGACCAATGTCCGCCGGACGATAAATGTCAGGACTCTCCCCATACGGTCCGAAAATTGGACGAATCCTCGATTCGTACGATCAGACCTTTGCGTCTATGGCCAGCTTTAGCCCACATATCCATGATACACATCGTAGCGACAAAGCTGTTTTGGATACTTGAAGGGGTTATCTTCAGTTCTCAACAGTACTGTAGATGTCATGGAATAAAGTTTGTAACTGCCCTAACACATCTACACTTAATTGGAGAAGTGCTGGAGCGTAAATGTATAAGTAAACAATTTTATTTAAATAATAAATGTTGCAGTTACCTGGAGGGGAAGGTTGCTAATTAAACATGTTGCACCAAAACCGATGAGAAGGATGTTGGTAAAAATGAAAGCTCTGGTAGCATTTGTGATTTTTTGAATATTTTTAGACCTAGAAAGAAAACAGAAAAAAATATTAGCATTCTGCATGTCTCACAAATAAATACAGTAGTATTTTTACCGATATAGTGATACTTGTGCACGTGAAATTTTTGATACTGATATATTCCAGTATGGTAAGATATGATATAATCAGCTGGTTCAAGGTGTGGTTCACCCTTAAGTTAACGTTTAGTATGTTATTGAATTACCAATTCTATGCAACTTTTCAATTGGTCGTTATTTTTTTTTTTATAGTTTTTGAATTATTTGCCTTCTTCTTCTGACTCTTTCCAGTTTGGGGAAAATGGGGGTCACTGACCTGATCTAAAAATAAATGCTCTGTAAGGATGCAAATTAGTTATTGCCACTTTTTACTATTCATCTTTCTAATCAGCCTGTCCGCTATTCATATTCCAGTCTCTTATGCAAATCGATGCATGGTTGCTAGTGTAATTTGGACTCTAGCAACCAAACTGCTGAAATTGCAAACTGGAGAGCTGCTGAATAAAAAGCTAAATAACTCAAATGAACAGAAAATGAAGACAAATTGCAAATTGTCTCAGTATATTACTCTCTACATCATACTAAGAGTTAATTTAAAGGTGAGCAACCACTTTAAGTATTCATTCTAGGTTTATTGTTTTTCTTGTTTTAACATTTGTCAACACAAAATATTAACAGACCTCTAAGACATACAGCAATAAAATTATTTTTGTTTTAGCTTGAGGTCCAGAGTGCTACACTGTCCCTTTTTTTACATTTTTTATATATGTCCAGGGAACCTTAATAAAGACAAGATAGTTAATATAATGCCCTATACATGCACCCACTGTAAAATGAATGTTCCATATGTTATGAAATGTGTGGAGAAAACCCATTACCCAAAAAAGTCAGCCAAAAAAAGTTTGTCAGACATTTTGTAGGCAATTCCACTTCAAAAAAGGAAAAGTTGCCAGCATTTTTGGAAACTTAATGCATTTTCAGCACACAGGATATGATGTAAGTGACAGAAGAATGAGGAAGATCTTGCTTCTTTTAACACTTCGCCTGGTCTGAGGTGGTGAAGTCAACTCTGGCAAAGAGGTAGCGTTCATTAATGATCGTTCACCAGAGTCGCCTCGCAATGAGTGCAAATGAACGCTAGAGACTGTCCCATTCACTTGCGAATTGACGCCTGTGCCTGTTAGTGAATTAGTGATGTCCCTGCGGGTGGCAACGCTGGCGATAGCCACTTCGCCCTTAAGTAAATCTACCCCCAAGATGGCAGCTGGTCGAGTCCCTGAATCAACTTGTACTAAGAGCTATTTTCAATAAGCCTTTATTCCCGCACTTGACAAAAACCCATCCAAACCCTTCTTGATGCTATTTAATATGAATAACGTCGCACCATCCAAAGATTATTATGCTTAGAAAAGAGAAAACACTACTGCGAGTGATCAATTCATTATGTAAAATTCATTGTGATTTTCAATAAATTTAGTGTAATTAAGAGAAACAAAAAACTATTGTTGTTGTTTTTTCTTTTTGTCTTTTTTGTTAGCGCAAAAGGAACTTCTGTTGATTGCCCACTGGCCCCACCAAAATCTTACATCAGATCACTCAGCCCTCTGGAATAAATAGTCCTTTGTCATAGGTTAACGGGAAAATATTGGTTTGGTGGTATTGTTTAGCACCTGCAGTTAAATATCATTATAGTAAAGTTAAACATGTGTAAAGTCCAATCATACGATTCGTCTGAAACCTTAAAAAAATGAGGCGTGATAAACCTGGTTTGGTGTGCTAGCAGGGCCGGAACTAGAGGTAGGCAAAGTAGGCAGCTGCCTAGGGCGCCATCATTGAGGGGCGCACATTTAAGGGGATTTTTTTTTGTTTTTAGTTTTTTTTTTCAATTTGCTTATTTAATAATTTATTAAAGTAGTAATCCTGGTTACAATGTACAACACTAATTGCTACTTATCCCAGAAGCATCAGATAAATCCCTTGTTCAGCATCAAACTTATCTAAAGGGACTGTGCATAGTTGTATCAGCTGTGTAGTCTACCATCTCCCCTCAAAAGAGCTGCTTTTTGGAAAAAGGAGTAGGAAATTGTGCCATAACAGGATGACATATAACAATGGTTATGAGGTGCTATGAGGTGAATGAAAAAGATGGCCAAACGTCAGACCACAAAGAATGGCAGACAGGCACCAAAGAAGATCGTTGGGGGGGTGGAAGAGTTTCACTGATGCACAAAACTTTTCTTGCTCTCAATCTACCACCATCAGTTTTCATCACTGGCAGGGTCGGAACTAGGGGTAGGTAGAGTAGGTGGCTGCCTATGGCCCGGCTTGGGCGTAATCCATCCATCCATCCCTCACCTCCCTCCCCTGTCACCTCCCTCTTGCCAGCAAGTAACAGCTCCTGCAGGTGCAGTGCAGCTGTATGAAGATGGCTGCTGGGCATGCTGGCACAGGTACGTAGGCTGTATGATGGATGGCTGCTGTGCATGGTGGCACAGGTACAGGGGCTGTATGATGGATGGCTGCTGGGCACGCTGGCACAGGTATGGGGGCTGTATGATGGATGGCTGCTGGGTATGCTGGCAAAGTTACGGGGGCTGTATGATGGGTGGCTGCTGGGCATGCCGGCACAGGTAAGGGGGCTGTATGATGGGTGGCTGCTGTGCATGCTGGCACAGGTACGGGGGCCTGTTTGATGGATCAAATTATCCTACTGTTTTGTTTTTCGGACATTTTTCAGTTTAACATCACATTTATATTTATATAAATGAAAAGTTTCATTCGTTAATGTGTTGAATATTTTCTTTATTTAAAAATGACATGGTAAGGTAGGAAATGGTAATGCCGGACGGGGGGGGGGGGGGGGTTGCTGATTGAAGCTCTTGCCTAGGGTGCCAAACCAAACTCTCAGAGGCACCTAGATTCATGTGGCCTAATCTCTGTCACTAGTAGATTCTTGGCATCACCAAACAAGGTTTCCTTATACTCACTGTTAGTGAGCACACCTACATAACATTGCTTGTTTTGGCACTTCAGATTTGCCCACTGGAATGAAGCGGCATAAGTTCGCCATGCAAGGCTAACCACCACACTTAAACCTGTTTCTTTTCCCTTTCTTGTATCACACAAGTTTGTGTTTAACCGGAGCTAAACGCCTGATGAGTGTTTCGCCAAGAGGGCTTTGTCAAAGGCAAAGATGGTGACGTAATCTCGCGATCTATACATAGTGGCGTTAGTGTTTATTGGATATGAGGAGTCACGTGCCGACATCACGGTAATGGACCCGTGTATTATTCAGCTGCCAACATTAATATATCAGAAATTTGATTATTTGCCTATATAAGTATGTAACGATAAACTTTTATTCAAGCTACCTGGAGTTAAGGTGCCAAGTTCATAGATCCATCAGCATTCTTTTGACAAAAGTATTTGATCTAAATTCCCTTTTCTAATGCCCAGTGAGACCTGTTCTAGGACTGTCACTGTCATGCCATCTGGTTTCCCTTCATGGTGTAAATAAAAGTGTTTGCCTAGAGGTGTCACTTTTTTCAGTTTATTTTTGTCTCTATCCACCATAATGTTTAGTTGCCTTTGTGATTGTATGTTGCTGAGAGTCATGTATGTAGATTTGATACTGGATATATGTTCTGAAATCCTTTTTTTAGGGTTCTCTTTGTTTTCCCTATATACCATAATTCACAGGGACATGTAAGTTTTCGGTAGCCGAGGATGAGTAGAGTATAACAGTGCTTTATTAGCAGAGACTCATGCAGCCATTACACAACAGTAACTTTCACTTTTAAGCTGTCAGGAAGTATGCACAGTATAAGTCTGGGCACAGTGACATCTACAGGCCATTTGTATAAATACCTCAATTACAGTTGTTAAATTTGCTTAGAAAATGTGTCTTACCATATCTGTCCACTATTTCCTTGTTATTTTTTATATATGGACATATGTTGCATGATCCACATGGATCAAAATGTCAAATGTTACGTTTTAATTAAGTCCATACATTAATTTGGTTCCAGTGGATAGAGAACTGCCCAGTATAGATTTGGTACTTTTGGCGCTTAAAACATTTTACAATTTTCTTTGTCTTAATACGTTTACATTTCTGATGAATTAACTACTAACAATAAACTGTTTTTTGTTTCTCTTAATTACACTTAATTTATTGAAAGTCACAATGAATTTTACATAAAAATGAATTGATCACTTGCAGTAGTGTTTTCTCTATTCTAAGCATAATAATCTTATTTCACAAATTTTGGATGGTGCTTGGTTAAGAACTCTTCTTGGCAGTTCCTTTCTTTTAGGATCTTTTTTCAATTGTATGCACAGAGTTGTCAGCACATTCATAAGATATTGGACCTATTAACAACAATGGTGTTTTGTTAGGAGGTGCGGATGCACACAAACAAATCTAAATATTATTATATGAATCCCTAATTTATACATAGTTATCATACCCCCTTAAGCACATCTTCTCCAGCATAAACAACCCCAACTTGGTCAGTCTTTTTTCATAATTGAGACTTTCCATGCCCTTTCCTAGTTTATTTATTATACAACTATTTATCATCGCTCTGCAACAAAATGCAGACGACAAGTTGGAGGAGCTGGATATAATAGTTATAGAAAAATCGCAGTTAAAAACTACATGTATCTGGCATGACATGACTGTCGGATGTGAACACTGTACACTGCATCTTCATCCGACAGTTGTGTTGTGTGTAGTTTATACCTCCTGTTTTTCAGTTCTTATCTGTTTTCAGTTTTTATCTGTTTTTCAGTTATTTTTCAGTCCCCTCTGACTTGTCACCTGCATTTTCTTGCAGCGAGAGAGATCCAAAAGAATTGTTTGTGGAGTTCAGCCCTAAATCCTTTTTATATCTTATTTTTATCTTATTACTTATATCTCGTTTTAAGCACTGGAGACCAACATTGCATAGCTTTACTATCTGTTACTTGCTCAGTAAAGTAAAAGAACAACCATTTTATATGCCCCTTTTAATACATGTCAAAATCTTGTTTGCCTGCTGATGCTGACTAGCATTGCTTGCTACTGTCAATTTTATTATATACAAGACTCCAAAGTCCCTCTCCATTATGGATTTTCCTAGTGCAGTCCCATTAAGGGTATAAGTGGCTTGTATATGTTTACATCCCAGGTGCATGACTTCACATTTATCAAAATTTAATCTCATCTGTCACTTAGCCACTCAGATTGCCAGTTTGTCAAGATCCTGCTGCAAGGATGCCACATTCTGGATGGAATTAATTTGGCTGCATAGTTTGTGTCATCTACAAACGCGGATAATTACTTACAATACCCACCCCTAAATCATTAATGAACAAGATAAATAAAAGTGGAGCCAATGCAAGACCCTGCGGGACCCCACTAAGAACCTTACTCCAAGTAGAGAATGTATCATTAACAACAACCCTCTGTACCCTATGCTGTAGCCAGCTTTCTATCCATGTACAAACCACTTTACTAAGCTGACAGACCATAGTTTAGAAAGTAGTTGTTTGTGGGGAAATGTATCAAAACTGTATCAGCCTTGGCAAAATCCAAATAGATCACATCTATTGTAATCCCACTGTCCATCTTCTTACTTACCTCATCATAATAAGCAATGAAATTTGTCTGACATAACCTATACTTCATAAAGCCATGCTGATAACTGCTCATAATGCCATTCTCCAGAACATAATTTTGAATGTGATCAAGTGTTCAAATTACTTTCCCACCACAAATATACAATTTACTGGCCTATAATTGCCAGGCTAAAATCATCACAATATTACAATTATATAATGGAACCACACTCTCAACCATAATCTTTGTACTATTAAAATAATGAAAAAAACATTTTGGGGTTAGCCTTAGCTGTAGCTGTAATCCACTGCTCATTTTCTACCTCAGCCTTCTGAATGTATTAAACACAACTTCTGTACTGAGTTTCACCGCATAAATGACGCCCATAGACTCCAAAAACAATTTGACATGCCGCATTGCAACGACGAAAACAGTTGACGCCTATAGACTTCAATGGGGCTCATTTATTAAAGCAACGCAGCGCATAAGTGGACGCAAAAGATTGTCTGTGCCATCACAAGCGTGATCGCTAATATATTTGCGTGATATTGCGCATAACAGAGCTTTTGCGATGGTTTTGTTTATGCGCATTGCGCAAAAGATTGGGCATTTATGTCGCAAACGATGCCGTGGTTGTTAGGGGCGTGGCTGTGGGCGTGGCTACAATGCGCTTGCACTGCGGCCGTCGCAGATTTGCGTCTGTATATGTGCAAAACTGCACCCGGGCAACAGCACCACAATTTTTACGACTGCCTCTTCGTGGCGTAATAGTAACGCTCTTCAAAATGCGCATTCCTGCCCAGCTGCGCTAGTATATTCACATTTTTGCGTTTCATGTTGCTTAAAAGAGAATTTTATATATGTGTGCAGAGCCACACTGCTAAACTGGGTTCTGGCAAATACAATGGTGCTGCTGTTGGTGGGGATGTTTGTTAACTCAAAGTTAACTCAAAGATGAACAACCCCTGTAAAGTGCATATTAACCACGCCTTCCACCCAACATGTTTATATTGACCAAGGTTCCTTTAAGGGTATCAGGTAGGCTAAACACCTTTGCAACCAAACAAATATTAGCACAGAAACAAATGCAGATGCGTCTAAGTGAACGCAATATGCGCAATATGTGACGCAACTAATTAAAGCAGCGCATTCATACATGAGCACAACTAATCCTTACCTTTGCGATATCTTCCTGTGCGCACAATTTATTATAAGCACTGTGACAGCTGATACGCAGTTTCACACGTCGCACCTGTCTGTGTCTACATTAGCGCACAAATTGCACTGTTAAGGTATCGTGCACTACATTATTAAATACTCGCATGCGCTGGGCAAATGTAAGGCCACTGCGCTCTTTTTAGCGCTGCGCTGCGTTAATAAATGAGCCCCAATGTATTTTGGCAAATTTTTGCCATTTTGTAAATTTCGGACAAAGCGAAATGGGTCAGATTCGCCAATCACTATTAGTCATTCAAACAACAGTAGAATGACAATATACTGCAGCAACTGGCAGCTGCCATAAAAACTGTAGGGAATGCAGAAACACATCTGACAATGAACAAATGTGGGCGATGCTCAACTTTCCCTTTCCACTTGTTGTAGGGTCGGGTGCAAGCTGCTGGTCCCACTGCCAGAGACCCACATATAACTCCAAAGAACACATGCTGCAGCACTCTGCTGCTGTGACAGTGGTTTGTTGTGCCAACAAACTAGGTAATGTTTCAGGCTAGCGCCCTTTCTTAAGCACTAGTCCAGGGGTAGGCAACCCGCGGCTCCGGAGCCTCATGTGGCTCTTCATCCTGCTTGTTGCGGCTCGGTCTTGCCTGTCACTCCTGGGATGTCCATACAGCCCTCGCAATGGCTGGTGGCTTCTTGAGCGTGCGACCGCAGTAAACTAACGGTTAGCTTACCACGGTCGCACACTCAAGTAGCCACCAGCCATTGCGAGGGCTGTATGGACATCCCAGGAGTGACAGGCAAGACCTAGCCAAAGCAAGATGATTCCTTATGGTCCTTACCGCGGTCACACACTCAAGACAAGAGAAGAAAGATCAGCATGGAGCTTCAGAAACAGAAGTCACATTAAACAGATGAGAACACTAGCATTTAATAGGGCTATTCAGTGTTTCATTTATTTCAAATAAGGCCTACACATACAAACTGCACTTCTGTTTGTTGTATTCTGTTGTTGTAACAGTTAAAATTAAAAAAAAGATTAAAACTTTTAAAAGTTTATAAACTGTGTTATGTTTTGCGGCTCCAGACTATTTTTCTTTAGTGGAAGAGGGGGCAAAATGGCTCTTTTGATAGTAAAGGTTGCTGACCCCTGCACTAGTCTGAAATATTGCCTAGTTTGTTGGCACAATAAACCACTGTCACAAGATTCTGAGTGCTGCAGCATGTGTTCTTTGGAGTTACAATGAAAGCACTGATTTCAGTATAAAGGGTATACTTTCATTTATTGTATATGAAACCAAAACAGAATGCAGAACTATTTATAAATATATAGGGAGCATTCCATAAACTGATTTGTTGTATTTGCCACTAGAGCCTTACAGTGAAAACACTAACATTAAAAGAAAGGTTCATCTTAAAGGGATACTGTCATGGGGAAACATAACATACAGTATAACATAACATATACTGTTAAAAAACTGCCCTGTATGTCATTAAGGTCAAGACTCTTTGAATCAAAATGCACAGTAAAGGCCATATATACACTGATTGGTACAGTGATTCCAAGAACAATATCCACACATCCTAAATACATTATACTGTGAGGGGCATAGGGTGCTGACACCCCAAATACATTAATTACACGGAGAGGCAGTTGGAACATTAGCCACATATTTGTTTGAAATTTTTTTTTTAAATAAGAATAATGTAACACTATTTTGGGCTATTTAGACCAAAGGGGTAAATGTCCAGCTAGGACATTTGAGCATGAGTTACACTTGATTTTAACACTTAAGGCAGGGCCTTCTCAAAGTGAAAGAATTGACTGTGTGGTGTAGTGTATCTACAACTCCAACAAGCTACTGTGCATAAAAAGAATAAATTAAAAGACGTCAAGAGGTTATTGCAGTGAAACAGAATAGTAACATTTTATTTGTCATAGACAAATGATCCATGGGGTTACTTATAGTCAGTGTCGGACTGGGGTGCCTGGGGCCCACCAGGAAACCTTAACTCAAGGGCCCACACCCGCCCCCTGTACAAATTATCGATCACAAATATCAAAATGAACATTTTTATTTAAAAAAAAACTGGAATGTTCACAACAATATTTAAGGATATTAAATTATTAGTCTAAAATACAAAAGCATAATAGAATCCCTTATAAACAAGTAAACCTTTTATCAAACTTTTGTTAATAAATAAAAACACAAAAACATTGATTTCTCAGATTGATAAGTGCACAGAACCACCCCTCTTAAATAAGAAGTTTGTGCAAGAGTGTAGAAGACTTGGCAAAGTTATTAATTATATAATCATACAATAAACTAGCAGGAATGTCCCTTTCAATATTCAGAAGAAGAAATGCCTAACAATTCCTGTACAATCATGGATCTAAAGCGATTTTTCACTATTTTCAGCTTTGAGAAAACTCATTCACAAGACACTTGAGTGCATGCTAAGGTGAGCAGTGTCTTATAGATGGCAAACAGTTTTGTGTAGGCAGCTGAATGTAAGTTGTGATCATACAGGAGTTTGTAGTTGCAAGTAAGGCAGTTTTCACTCACACTCATACGTCACTTACTGTTTCTTCCTCTTCATCTTCCTCTACATTGATGCTGGTTATTTGAGGAAGGCTGGGCTTTTTTTAGGACTGAATAGTTATCCTTGAAGTTCAGAAGCTCTGATTTTAATTGAACAGTGTCCACACCAGCCAAATCAGCAATTGTTTTTAAGGTGTAATTTGCTCTTCTTTGATTTTGCTAAACTGCCTACGGTCCAAAAAAGCAAGATCCTGTATGAGTTTCTCATTCTTAGAGAACTTTTGCTCAATACTGCCTACAGCCTAATCTATGACTATGTAGAATGTTTGAACCTCAAATGCTGGATCCACATGAGTTTCATCCATAGCCAGCTCTCCAGGCATCCATTTTTTTCTCGCTGCTCTTTTCTCTGGAAGACTTTTCTCTAATTCTGCATGGACAGACATTTCATCAAGAGAACTGTCCACTCTTTCAATGAAAGCATTAACTAAAGCAAGTTTTGGAAATGATGGCGTCAGTTTCTGAAGTTGACTTTTTGCAATTTCCACCATTCTCCAAGCTTGTAATATGTCCAGTCCACTAGTTTGCAGATAATCTGACACTGGTGCAGCAATTTCAAAAATCTGCAAGAACAGGAAGGAAACAAGTAATATTTCAAATCTTGTTCATCCATGAATTAAATATTTTGCCTCACTTGCCACATTCCATGTTTTTCCGATACCTTCAGCTCAGGCATGCCTTTACCACCCAATTCCCCACTAGACCCATTACATTGGTTGAGAACAGGGCCGCCATCAGAAATCACGGGGCCCCACACAACAACATTTTCTGGGCCCCCCTCGCCACGCCTCCCCTAACCACGCCCCCAACAGTACAAAGGTCCCATGGACATTTGTGGCTAGTTAAGAAAACCAGGCAGGGCCCAAGAAAAAAAAAACTGGCGGCCTACTAAAATTATATATAAAAACACGCCATTCAGGGGGATGTCGAAAAGCTACATTGGTGGCCGGGGTCACAAAAAAAAAAACACTGGTGGCCAGACCCTTCTGCACGCCAGGGGGCTGTATGGAGGGTCAGGGGCAATCATTGGTGGTCAGTGACTTGCTGAGGGGCCCTGCCACCAGTGTTTTTTTGTGACCCCTGGCCACCAATGTAGCTCTTTGGTATCCCCCAGAATGGGTTAGGTGCCCGCATTGGGGGTTCAGGGGCCCTGCATTGGTGGTTCAAGGGTCCAAAGCCCTGCAAGGGGTTCAGGGGCCCTGCATTAGTGGCTCAGGGGCTCTGCATTGGTGGCTCAGGGGCCTGCGGCCCTGCATGGGGTTCAGGGGCCCTGCATTGGTGGTTCAGGGGCCCACAGCCCTGCATGGGGTTCAGGGGCCCTGCATTGGTGGCTCAGGGGCCCTGCATTGGTGGCTCAGGGGCCCTGCATGAGGTTCAGGGGCCCTGCATTGGTGATTCAGGGGCCCACAGCGCTGGATGGGGTTCAGGGGCCCTGCATTGGTGGCTATGGGGCTCTGCATTGGTGGCTCAGGGGCCTGCGGCCCTGCATGAAGTTCAGTGGCCCTGCGTTGGTGGCTCAGGGGCCCTGCATTGGTGATTCAGGGGCCCACAGCCCTGGATGGGGTTCAGGGGCCCTGCATTGGTGGTTCAGGGGCCCTGCAACCCTGCATTGGTGGTTCAGGGGCCCTGTGACCCTGCATTGGTGGTGCAGGGGCCCGTGGCCCTGCGTGGGGTTCAGGGGCCTGCATTGGTGGTTCAGGGGCCTGCGTGGGGGTTCAGGGGGTCGCATTGGTGGATAGGGGCAGGCATTGGTGGTCAGTGGCACTTACCTGTAACTGGGGGGTCTCTCTTACACACCCTCACATGGTGACTTCTTCTTCTGTGCGGTCTTCTTCATCTGCGCTGTCATCTTCTTCTGCGCTGTCATCTTCTTCTGCGCTGTCATCTTCTTCTGCGCTGTCTCCTCCTGCATCCGGCGGGGTCTTCCGCATCATCGCCGTCACCCGGAAGACTGTCCTTCGCCAACCGCGTCTTCACTCTTCTGTCTGCAGGCGGCAGCGTGCCGGCGGTTTAAATAGCGCTGCGCCCGTGCGTACTGACGTCATGTGTACGCACGGGACGCAGCCAATAGGAATAGCCGCTGACACCAATGAAAGTTTCGCCGGGCCCGGTTTCTCTACGTGAAGTGCGGCTCGGCCGGGCCCCCCTCACAGCTTAAAATCCTCCGGGCCCGGGAGAACTGTCCCCCCTGTGACCCCCTGATGGCGGCCCTGGTTGAGAATACTTTAGAGGTTTATCTGAGGAAGGAGGACCTACGGAAACCTACCTCCCGGTTTTATGTCATACTAGAACAGGCTAGTCCAGATCCTCTCACAAAGATTAGGGATAAGTGGGCTGGGGATATTCCGGGCCTGGAAGAGGAGATGTGGACTGATGTGCTGAAGCAGGTCCCAGATATCACCATATCAGTTAGGGACAGGTATATCCAAACCAAGTTTCTAAACAGAGTATACCTTACACCGTATAGACTGGCGAAAATATATCCTATGGTCTCGGACCAATGCAATAAATGCAGCCAGGAGGTAGGCACTGTTATGCATGTTTTCTGGGATTGCCCGAGGATTCAGGGGTTCTGGGAAGAGGTTCTGCAGCACATTTCTCTAGTCTTGGATGTCCCGAGTTTTAGGACCCCCTTAGTCTGTCTCTTGGGCGTTATGGATGATCTGGGTTTGAAAGCTGTAGTCAAACTGTGCTACTTACAACTTTTGTTTTATGCTAAAAAATCTATTCTCCTACACTGGAAATTAGTGGACCCCCCGACCGTTACCTTCTGGAGGAGACAGGTTAATATTATCCTCCCTTACCAGAAATTGGTTTATGTTGCTAGGGGTTGCCCCACGAAGTTCGAGGGCATTTGGGGAGCTTGGTTGGAATATGAGGAGACGCACTAGGATTGTGTTGCTTATGTGACGATATTCTGACTGCTGGTTCTACTTCCACTATGTATGTCTTATTATTGTTTTCGTGTGTGTATGTATGTTTGTTTTGAAAATGCAAAAATAAAAACTTTTAAAAAAAAAAAAAATATTTTGCCTCACTAACAACTTTGCTGTCAAACTGGGGAGACAAAGAAATATGTTCCAGACAGCATAGCAGTGTGCTGTATAACTCTTTTGATTGGTCAGAGCCTGACCCAAAAATTGTACCTAGTGCTCTTGGCTTACTCCACCAGTGAGTTTTTCCTGTCCTTGACGCTGGGAGAGCCTTTTGTAAGATTCTGAGAAAAAACACGCTGTCTTCGATAAGAGTCCAAATAAAGACTTCACAGAGATGCCACACTGGGTTATGTCAACAACGACAAGATTGAGGATGTGAGCATAGCACCAGATGAAGACAGAATTGCAGGAAACATTTCTTGAACGCCATTGCTTTCTTTTACCATTTTCCCCATTAGCATGATCAAGTTATTTATAGTTGTTTTGCTTAGGAATGTTACTAGGCCTCCTCTCCCTTTGCTATCAGGGTGGCGCCTTTTTCGTTCCTCGCTCAATGTCACTACATCTTTGACATGTTTCTGCAGAACAGGGTCATATTTGGCAAGAAGTATAACCAGCTCTAAGAAGTTGCCATGGCTCAGGTCACTATTCAGTAGGGCATGAGCAGCTTCATCCTTCCCTCTGTATGCAAGGCCAAGTTTTGCAATGTGTTGTACTATATCAATTAGCCTTTGTATGACCATACAATTATGTTGTATTTTTTCCTTTTGTTTTTGTTTGTTACTAAAGTAACATTTATTAGTGTTGCTATGTCAATTTTCCTTTCTGCAGTTAAATATGCAGTAACTGATGCCAGATGGAGGGCAGAATCTTCATGCTCCTTAACCCTGTTGTTAACATGATGTTTATTAACTTGCCAGCCACCGATAAACATACTACGCCTGTTAGTGCAGAAAGCCATTCATACAGAGCAATAAATCTTTTGGTTATCAACACAGTAAGATAGTCATTTTCTCTGCATAGCACTCCCACCAGGGACAGACTTTGTTTGGTTGGAAAGGCAGTATGAGTAGAATCTGATAGCGGCTGAACAGGGTGAGATTTCATTTTTTTTCTGACCCAGTTTTAGATTTCTTCTTTATCAGAATTGCTTCCTTGCTTTTATCTTTTGAATCAGCTCCTCTTTTAAAGGAACAGTTCAGTGTGAAAGTAAAAACTGTGAAAATAGATGGGCTGTGCAAAATAAAAAATATTTCTAATATAGTTAGTTAGCCAAAAATGTAATACAGTATATAAAGGCTGGAGTGAACAGATGTCTAATAAAACAGCCAGAATCCAACTTCCTGCTTTTCAACTCTATAACTCTGAGCTAGTCAGCGACTTGAGTTTGCAATTGATCTTCAGCATTCAGCTCAGATTCAAAAGCAACAGATATGACCCATGTGGCCCCCCCCTCAAGTCCCTGATTGGTTACTGCCTGGTAGCCAGGGTAACCAGTTCAGCGTAAACCAAGAGAGCTGAAAAGCAAGAAGTAGATTTCTGACTGACATGTTATACATCAAATCACTCCAGCCTTTATACATAAAATTTTTGGCTAGCTAACTATATTAGAAATATTTTTTATTTTGCACAGCCTATCCATTTACCCAGTTTTTATTTTTACACTTAACAATTCCTTTAACCCTTTCCCTGCCAGCCATTTTGTCCTACATGCGAACATCTACTGCCAAGCAGTTCTTAGATATTTTGCACTCTTTCAATTTAAGGGCCTTTCCTGGGGTGGTCTTTTAGTTTACCCAGGAAAACAATATATTGTTTTTTTCAGGACAACCTGAACTTTCAAAATATGCAAGAATTTTGGTGTAATTTTACTTCTGTGAAAAAATATAGGCTTCGAAGTGTCTAATAAAATGAAAAAAATCATGTTTCACAAAGAACAATCACATATATCAGAAAGATCATTTATTTTATGTACAAGAACACAGTCAATTTGGTCTATGTCTCCTGAACGCGGAAATACCAAATATATGTAGTTTTATGGAGATTTCTCACTTGTATAGATCAAAATCTACAAGCAGTACACTACCAAATTTCCGAAGCACCGCTCCCCAAAAGGCATACTTCTGATTTCAAGGCCAAACATTCCACTAACAGTAGGTTTACCCTAGAAAACTACCCACTATTAGAAAGAACAGATTCTGGTGAATCAAAAATGGGTAAATATATATTTGTACGCCAAACTACCAAGTTGCAATTGTTTCCTAAAGTTATAATGTTTTATAGAATTTTTTGAAAAATAACCTCAAAGCTTCCATTCTACAGCATCATATCTCCCACACATCATTGGGTATCAATGTAAAACACCCCAAATATGAAAGCCTGGGGTCCACTGAACAGTTTGATGCCCAATATGTATAGGTGAACCCAAGCATGTGGTATATAGGGGTCCTAAAATGTAGACACCTCATTTGAGCTATTAGTTCTGTAATTCCAGATACTGCAAAATCAACACATTTACATAGTTTGGGGGGGGGGGCAAACCCTTCCTAAATTTGGCAATTTTGGTGCAATTTTCTAAAATCACCTCAAAACTTCCAACCTGCAACATTGTATTTTCAACCTACTATTATGTATCAATATAATTCACCCTAAATATGAAAGCCTTGGGTCCCCTGAACAGTTTGATGACCAATATGTATAGGTGTACCCAAGCATGTGGCATATAGGGGCCCAAAAAGGAAGACCCCCATTTGGTCTGTCATTTCAGGTACTGCAAAATCAACACATTTACATAGTTTGGGGGGGGGCAAAAGTAGAAAAAAGTAAGTTCACCACAGAAAATCATATATTTTTGGAAAGTACATATTCCCACGAATCTAAATTGGGTATATATGTCTTTGTACTACAAAGTACCAAGCCGCAAACCATTCCTAAATTTGGTGATTTTGGCGACATTTCCAAAAATCACCTCAAAAGTTCTACCCTGCAGCATCGTATATGTATAGGTGTACCAAAGCACGTGGCATATAGGGGCCCCAAAAGGAATACCCCCATACGGTCTGTCATTTCAGGTACTGCAAAATCAACACATTTACATAGTTTTGGGGGGGGGGGCAAAAGTAGTAAAAGGTAAGTTCACCCCAGAAAACCATATATTTTCGGAAAGTACACATTCCCACGAATCTAAATTTGGTATGCATGTCTTTTTACTACAAAGTACCAAGCCGCAAATCATTCCTAAATTTGGTGATTTTGGTGACATTTCCAAAAATCACCTCAAAATTTCTACCCTGCAGCATCGTATTACCCACATACTCTTAGATATCAAGAGAAATCACCCCAAATATGAAAGCCTAGGGTTCTCTGAACAGTTTAATACACAATATGTATAGGTGTACCCAAGCACGTAGCATATAGGGGCCCCAAAAGGAAGACCCCCATATGGTCTGTCATTTCAGGTACTACAAAATCAACACATTTACATAGTTTTGGGGGGGGGGGCAAAAGTAGAAAAGTGTAAGTTCACCCCAGAAAACCATATATTTTCGGAAAGTACACATTCCCAAGAATCTAAATTGGGTATGCATGTCTTTGCACTACAAAGTACCAAACCATTCCTAAATTTGGTGATTTTGGCCACATTTCCAAAAATCACCTCAAAATTTCTAACCTGAGGCATCATATTACCCACACACTTTTAGGTATCAAGAGAAATCACCCCAAATATGAAAGTTTAGGGTCCTCTGAACAGTTTGATGCCCAATATGTATAGGTGTACCCAAGCGGACCCCAAATAAAATAGTGTATATGAGTTTTCTCTGCTGCCGATTTGCCTTCTGTGAACATAGATCCTTGACTTCATATTATGTGCCTCAAGACCCTCCTAACAGCAAAAAATAACCCAAAACCATATATTTTTGGAAAGTACACATTCTGACGAATCCAACAAAGATAAAGAGGTCTTTCTACACCAAACTGCATATCTTTTCTAAACTTAGAGGTTTTTACAAAATTTCTGAAAATCGCCTAAAAATGTTGCAGTTTGCCGCATTTTTCACACAATGTTTTACGTACAAAGAAAAATCACCCTAAATATGGGCGTCAGAGGACAGTTTGATGCCCAATATGCATAGATCTACCAAAGTATGTGTTGTGTAAACATGCATATGTATATGAATTTTCACACTAGCCAACTCAGCTGCTGACAGTACCCCGACTTTGCGTTATGTGTTGTAAGACCCCCAAACTGTAAAAAGCCCCCAGAACACCATATATTTTTGGAAAGTACATATTCTGATGGATCAAGCAAAGTAAAATATATCTTTCTATACCAAAGCACCAAACAGCAAAACTATACTAAAGATACATAAGGAAAAATAATGCAGGGATAAAATTGCAATAAAACCACAAAAATTGTGTAAATCAATGAAATAACAAAATGACTGATCTGACAGCATAATCAGTGGCAAAATCGAAAGAAAAAAAAGTGACGTGACAGTGTGTATATAAGTGTGAAATAAAGTGCAAAAGAAGTG